>NC_086110.1:77068089-77171444 GCF_963921235.1 Mobula hypostoma | reverse complement strand
GATATTCGATGTTGGTGATGTCAGTGTGAGTGCGGTGATATCCGACGTCGGTGATGTCACTGTGAGTGATGTCGGTGATATCCGATGTTGGTGACGTCAGTGGGAGTGCGGTGATATCCGATGTCGGTGATGTCAGTGTGAGTGCGGTGATATCCGATGTCGGAGATGTCAGTGTGAGTGATGTCGGTGATATCTGATGTTGGGGATGTCAGTGTGAGTGCGGTGATATCCGATGTCGGTGATGTCAGTGTGAGTGATGTCGGTGATAACCGATGTCGGTGATGTCAGTTTGAGTGATGTCAGTGATATCCGATGTCAATGATGTGACTGTGAGTGCGGTGATATCCGATGTCGGTGATGTCAGTGTGAGTGATGTCGTTGATATGCGGTGTCGGTGATGTGACTGTGAGTGCGGTGATATCTGATGTCGGTGATGTCAGTGTGAGTGCGGTGATATCCGATGTTGGTGATGTCAGTGTGAGTGCGGTGATATCCGACGTCGGTGATGTCACTGTGAGTGATGTCGGTGATATCCGATGTTGGTGACGTCAGTGGGAGTGCGGTGATATCCGATGTCGGTGATGTCAGTGTGAGTGCGGTGATATCCGATGTCGGAGATGTCAGTGTGAGTGATGTCGGTGATATCTGATGTTGGGGATGTCAGTGTGAGTGCGGTGATATCCGATGTCGGAGATGTCAGTGTGAGTGATGTCGGTGATATCTGATGTTGGGGATGTCAGTGTGAGTGCGGTGATATCCGATGTCCGTGTTGTCAGTGTGAGTGCGGTGATATCTGATGTCGGTGATGTCAGTGTCAGTGCGGTGATATCCGATGTCGGTGATGTCAGTGTGAGTGCGGTGATATCTGATGTCGGTGATGTCAGTGTGAGTGCGGTGATATCCGATGTCGGTGATGTCAGTGTGAGATCGGTGATATCCGATGTCCGTGTTGTCAGTGTGAGTGCGGTGATATCCGATGTCGGTGATGTCAGTGTGAGTGCGGTGATATCCGATTTTGGTGATGTCAGTGTGAGTGCGGTGATATCTGATGTCGGTGATATCACTGTGTGTGCGGCGATAAATGATGTCGGTGATGTCAGTGCGGTGAGCTAATATCCGATGTCGGTGATGTCAGTGTGAGTGCGGTGATATCCGGCATCGGTGATGTCAGTGTGAGTGTGGTGATATCCGATGTTGGTGATGTCAGTGTGAGTGCGGTGATATCCGATGTCGGTGATGTCAGTGTGAGTGCGGTGTTATCCGATGTCCGGTGATGTCAGAGTGATGTGCGGTGATATCCGATGTTGGTGATTTCACTGTGAGTGATGTCGGTGATATCCGATGTCGGTGATGTCAGTGTGAGTGATGTCGGTGATATCCGATGTCGTGTTGTCAGTGTGAGTGCGGTGATATCTGATGTCGGTGATGTCAGTGTGAGTGCGGTGATATCCGATGTCGGTGATGTCACTGTGAGTGTGCGGTGATATCCGATCGTTGGTGATGTCAGTGTGAGTGCGGTGATATCGATGTCGGTGATGTCAGTGTGAGTGCGGTGATATCCGATGTCGGTGATGTCAGTGTGAGTGCGGTGATATCCGATGTCAGTGTGATGTCACTCTGAGTGATGTCGGTGATATCCGATGTCCGTGTTGTCAGTGTGAGTGCGGTGATATCCGATGTCGGTGATGTCAGTGTGAGTGCGGTGATATCCGATGTCGGTGATGTCAGTGTGAGTGCGGTGATATCCGACGTCGGTGATGTCAGTGTGAGTGCGGTGATATCCGATGTCGTTGATGTCAGTGTGAGTGCGGTGATATCCGATGTTGGTGATGTCAGTGTGAGTGCGGTGATATCCGACGTCGGTGATGTCACTGTGAGTGTGTCGGTGATATCCGATGTCGGTGATGTCACTGGGATGTGCGGTGATATCCGATGTCGGTGATGTCAGTGTGAGTGCGGTGATATCCGATGTCGGTGATGTCAGTGTGAGTGTCGGTGATATCTGATGTTGGGGATGTCAGTGTGAGTGCGGTGATATCCGATGTCGGTGATGTCAGTGTGAGTGATGTCGGTGATAACCGATGTCGGTGATGTCAGTTTGAGTGATGTCAGTGATATCCACGAGTCAGTGCGGTGATATCTGATGTCGGTGATGTCAGTGTGAGTGCGGTGATATCCGATGTCGGTGATGTCAGTGTGAGGTGATATCCGATGTCGGTGATGTCAGTGTGAGTGCGGTGATATCCGATGTCGGTGATGTCAGTGTGAGTGTGAGAGTGCGGGGTGTATCAGGGGTTGTGTGAGTGCGAGGGTGTATGTGAGAGTGCGGGGTGTATCAGGGGTTGTGTGAGTGCGAGGGTGTATGTGAGAGTGCGGGGTGTATCAGGGGTTGTGTGAGTGCGAGGGTGTATGTGAGAGTGCGGGGTGTATCAGGGGTTGTGTGAGTGTGTATGTGAGAGTGCGGGGTGTATCAGGGGTTGTGTGAGTGCGAGGGTGTATGTGAGAGTGCGGGGTGTATCAGGGGTTGTGTGAGTGCGAGGGTGTATGTGAGAGTGCGGGGTGTATCAGGGGTTGCGAGGGTGTATGTGAGTGCGGGGTGTAGGGTTGTATGTGTATGTGAGAGTGCGGGGTGTATCAGGGGTTGTGTGAGTGCGAGGGTGTATGTGAGAGTGCGGGGTGTATCAGGGGTTGTGTGAGTGCGAGGGTGTATGTGAGAGTGCGGGGTGTATCAGGGGTTGTGTGAGTGCGAGGGTGTATGTGAGAGTGCGGGGTGTATCAGGGGTTGTGTGAGTGAGAGTGCGAGGGTGTATGTGAGAGTGCGGGGTGTATCAGGGGTTGTGTGAGTGTGAGGGTGTATGTGAGAGTGCGGGGTGTATCAGGGGTTGTGTGAGTGTATGAGGTGCGGGGTGTATCAGGGGTATGTGAGAGTGCGGGGTGTATCAGGGGTTGTGTGAGTGCGAGGGTGTATGTGAGAGTGCGGGGTGTATCAGGGGTTGTGTGAGTGCGAGGGTGTATGTGAGAGTGCGGGGTGTATCAGGGGTTGTGTGAGTGTGAGGGTGTATGTGAGAGTGCGGGGTGTATCAGGGGTTGTGTGAGTGCGAGGGTGTATGTGAGAGTGCGGGGTGTATCAGGGGTTGTGTGAGTGGAGGGTGTATGTGAGAGTGCGGGGTGTATCAGGGGTTGTGTGAGTGCGAGGGTGTATGTGAGAGTGCGGGGTGTATCAGGGGTTGTGTGAGTGATGTGAGAGTGCGGGGTGTATCAGGGGTTGTGTGAGGGTGTATGTGAGAGTGCGGGGTGTATCAGGGGTTGTGTGAGTGCGAGGGTGTATGTGAGAGTGCGGGGTGTATCAGGGGTTGTGTGAGTGCGAGGGTGTATGTGAGAGTGCGGGGTGTATCAGGGGTTGTGTGAGTGCGAGGGTGTATGTGAGAGTGCGGGGTGTATCAGGGGTTGTGTGAGTGCGAGGGTGTATGTGAGAGTGCGGGGTGTATCAGGGGTTGTGTGAGGTGTATGTGTGTGTGAGTGTGATGAGAGTGCGGGGTGTATCAGGGGTTGTGTGAGTGGAGGTGTATGTGAGAGTGCGGGGTGTATGTATGTGAGAGTGCGGGGTGTGGGTTGTGTGAGTGGAGGGTGTATGTGAGAGTGCGGGGTGTATCAGGGGTTGTGTGAGTGCGAGGGTGTATGTGAGAGTGCGGGGTGTATCAGGGGTTGTGTGAGTGCGAGGGTGTATGTGAGAGTGCGGGGTGTATCAGGGGTTGTGTGAGTGCGAGGGTGTATGTGAGAGTGCGGGGTGTATCAGGGGTTGTGTGAGTGCGAGGGTGTATGTGAGAGTGCGGGGTGTATCAGGGGTTGTGTGAGTGCGAGGGTGTATGTGAGAGTGCGGGGTGTATCAGGGGTTGTGTGAGTGCGAGGGTGTATGTGAGAGTGCGGGGTGTATCAGGGGTTGTGTGAGTGCGAGGGTGTATGTGAGAGTGCGGGGTGTATCAGGGGTTGTGTGAGTGCGAGGGTGTATGTGAGAGTGCGGGGTGTATCAGGGGTTGTGTGAGTGCGAGGGTGTATGTGAGAGTGCGGGGTGTATCAGGGGTTGTGTGAGTGCGAGGGTGTATGTGAGAGTGCGGGGTGTATCAGGGGTTGTGTGAGTGCGAGGGTGTATGTGAGAGTGCGGGGTGTATCAGGGGTTGTGTGAGTGCGAGGGTGTATGTGAGAGTGCGGGGTGTATCAGGGGTTGTGTGAGGGTGTATGTGAGAGTGCGGGGTGTATCAGGGGTTGTGTGAGGGTGTATGTGAGAGTGCGGGGTGTATCAGGGGTTGTGTGAGTGCGAGGGTGTATGTGAGAGTGCGGGGTGTATCAGGGGTTGTGTGAGTGCGAGGGTGTATGTGAGAGTGCGGGGTGTATCAGGGGTTGTGTGAGTGCGAGGGTGTATGTGAGAGTGCGGGGTGTATCAGGGGTTGTGTGAGTGCGAGGGTGTATGTGAGAGTGCGGGGTGTATCAGGGGTTGTGTGAGTGCGAGGGTGTATGTGAGAGTGCGGGGTGTATCAGGGGTTGTGTGAGTGCGAGGGTGTATGTGAGAGTGCGGGGTGTATCAGGGGTTGTGTGAGTGCGAGGGTGTATGTGAGAGTGCGGGGTGTATCAGGGGTTGTGTGAGTGCGAGGGTGTATGTGAGAGTGCGGGGTGTATCAGGGGTTGTGTGAGTGCGAGGGTGTATGTGAGAGTGCGGGGTGTATCAGGGGTTGTGTGAGTGCGAGGGTGTATGTGAGAGTGCGGGGTGTATCAGGGGTTGTGTGTAAGGGTGTATGTGAGAGTGCGGGGTGTATCAGGGGTTGTGTGAGTGCGAGGGTGTATGTGAGAGTGCGGGGTGTATCAGGGGTTGTGTGAGTGCGAGGGTGTATGTGAGAGTGCGGGGTGTATCAGGGGTTGTGTGAGTGCGAGGGTGTATGTGAGAGTGCGGGGTGTATCAGGGGTTGTGTGAGTGCGAGGGTGTATGTGAGAGTGCGGGGTGTATCAGGGGTTGTGTGAGTGCGAGGGTGTATGTGAGAGTGCGGGGTGTATCAGGGGTTGTGTGAGTGTTGAGGGTGTATGTGAGAGTGCGGGGTGTATCAGGGGTTGTGTGAGGTGTGTATGTGAGAGTGCGGGGTGTATCAGGGGTTGTGTGAGTGGGGTGTATGTGAGAGTGCGGGGTGTATCAGGGGTTGTGTGAGTGCGAGGGTGTATGTGAGAGTGCGGGGTGTATCAGGGGTTGTGTGAGTGCGAGGGTGTATGTGAGAGTGCGGGGTGTATCAGGGGTTGTGTGAGTGCGAGGGTGTATGTGAGAGTGCGGGGTGTATCAGGGGTTGTGTGAGTGTGAGGGTGTATGTGAGAGTGCGGGGTGTATCAGGGGTTGTGTGAGTGCGAGGGTGTATGTGAGAGTGCGGGGTGTATCAGGGGTTGTGTGAGTGTATGAGAGTGCGGGGTGTATGTGAGAGGGTGTATGTGAGAGTGCGGGGTGTATCAGGGGTTGTGTGAGTGCGAGGGTGTATGTGAGAGTGCGGGGTGTATCAGGGGTTGTGTGAGTGCGAGGGTGTATGTGAGAGTGCGGGGTGTATCAGGGGTTGTGTGAGTGGAGGGTGTATGTGAGAGTGCGGGGTGTATCAGGGGTTGTGTGAGTGCGAGGGTGTATGTGAGAGTGCGGGGTGTATCAGGGGTTGTGTGAGTGCGAGGGTGTATGTGAGAGTGCGGGGTGTATCAGGGGTTGTGTGAGGGTGTATGTGAGAGTGCGGGGTGTATCAGGGGTTGTGTGAGTGGAGGGTGTAGTGCGGGGTGTATCAGGGGTTGTGTGAGTGAGGTGTATGTGAGAGTGCGATCAGGGTTGTGTGAGTGCGAGGGTGTATGTGAGAGTGCGGGGTGTATCAGGGGTTGTGTGAGTGTGAGGGTGTATGTGAGAGTGCGGGGTGTATCAGGGGTTGTGTGAGTGCGAGGGTGTATGTGAGAGAGCGGGGTGTATCAGGGGTTGTGTGAGTGCGAGGGTGTATGTGAGAGTGCGGGGTGTATCAGGGGTTGTGTGAGTGCGAGGGTGTATGTGAGAGTGCGGGGTGTATCAGGGGTTGTGTGAGTGAGGGTGTATGTGAGAGTGCGGGGTGTATCAGGGGTTGTGTGAGTGCGAGGGTGTATGTGAGAGTGCGGGGTGTATCAGGGGTTGTGTGAGTGCGAGGGTGTATGTGAGAGTGCGGGGTGTATCAGGGGTTGTGTGAGTTCGAGGGTGTATGTGAGAGTGCGGGGTGTATCGGGTTGTGTGAGTGTGAGGGTGTATGTGAGAGTGCGGGGTGTATCGGGTTGTGTGAGTGCGAGGGTGTATGTGAGAGTGCGGGGTGTATCAGGGATTGTGTGAGTGCGAGGGTGTATGTGAGAGTGCGGGGTGTATCAGGGGTTGTGTGAGTACGAGGGTGTATGTGAGAGTGCGGGGTGTATCAGGGATTGTGTGATTGCGAGGGTGTATGTGAGAGTGCGGGGTGTATCAGGGGTTGTGTGAGTGCGAGGGTGTATGTGAGAGTGCGGGGTGTATCAGGGGTTGTGTGAGGGTGTATGTGAGAGTGCGGGGTGTATCAGGGGTTGTGTGAGGGTGTCTGTGAGAGTGCGGGGTGTATCAGGGGTTGTGTGAAGGTGTATGTGAGAGTGCGGGGTGTATAAGGGGTTGTGTGAGTACGAGGGTGTATGTGAGAGTGCGGGGTGTATCAGGGGTTGTGTGAGTGCGAGGGTGTATGTGAGAGTGCGGGGTGTATCAGGGGTTGTGTGAGTGCGAGGGTGTATGTGAGAGTCCGGGGTGTATCAGGGGTTGTGTGAGTACGAGGGTGTATGTGAGAGTGCGGGGTGTATCAGGGGTTGTGTGAGGGTGTATGTGAGAGTGCGGGGTGTATCAGGGGTTGTGTGAGTGCGAGGGTGTATGTGAGAGTGCGGGGTGTATCAGGGGTTGTGTGAAGGTGTATGTGAGAGTGCGGGGTGTATAAGGGGTTGTGTGAGTACGAGGGTGTATGTGAGAGTGCGGGGTGTATCAGGGGTTGTGTGAGTGCGAGGGTGTATGTGAGAGTGCGGGGTGTATCAGGGGTTGTGTGAGTGCGAGGGTGTATGTGAGAGTGCGGGGTGTATCAGGGGTTGTGTGAGTGTGAGGGTGTATGTGAGAGTGCGTGGTGTATCAGGGGTTGTGCGAGGGTGTATGTGAGAGTGCGGGGTGTATCAGGGATTGTGTGAGTGCGAGGGTGTATGTGAGAGTGCGGGGTGTATCAGGGGTTGTGTGAGTACGAGGGTGTATGTGAGAGTGCGGGGTGTATCAGGGGTTGTGTGAGTGCGAGGGTGTATGTGAGAGTGCGGGGTGTATCAGGGGTTGTGTGAGTGCGAGGGTGTATGTGAGAGTGCGGGGTGTATCAGGGGTTGTGTGAGTGCGAGGGTGTATGTGAGAGTGCGGGGTGTATCAGGGGTTGTGTGATTGCGAGGGTGTATGTGAGAGTGCGGGGTGTATCAGGGGTTGTGTGAGTGTGAGGGTGTATGTGAGAGTGCGTGGTGTATCAGGGGTTGTGTGAGTGCGAGGGTGTATGTGAGAGTGCGGGGTGTATCAGGGATTGTGTGAGTGCGAGGGTGTATGTGAGAGTGCGGGGTGTATCAGGGGTTGTGTGAGTACGAGGGTGTATGTGAGAGTGCGGGGTGTATCAGGGGTTGTGTGAGTGCGAGGGTGTATGTGAGAGTGCGGGGTGTATCAGGGGTTGTGTGAGTGCGAGGGTGTATGTGAGAGTGCGGGGTGTATCAGGGGTTGTGTGAGTGTGAGGTTGTATGTGAGAGTGCGGGGTGTATCAGGGGTTGTGTGAGTGCGAGGGTGTATGTGAGAGTGCGGGGTGTATCAGGGGTTGTGTGAGGGTGTATGTGAGAGTGCGGGGTGTATCAGGGGTTGTGTGAGGGTGTATGTGAGAGTGCGGGGTGTATCAGGGGTTGTGTGAGGGTGTATGTGAGAGTGTGGGGTGTATCAGGGGTTGTGTGAGTGCGAGGGTGTATGTGAGAGTGCGGGGTGTATCAGGGGTGTGTGAGTGCGAGGGTGTATGTGAGAGTGTGGGGTGTATCAGGGGTTGTGTGAGTGTGAGGTTGTATGTGAGAGTGCGGGGTGTATCAGGGGTTGTGTGAGTGCGAGGGTGTATGTGAGAGTGCGGGGTGTATCAGGGGTTGTGTGAGTGCGAGGGTGTATGTGAGAGTGCGGGGTGTATCAGGGGTTGTGTGAGTGCGAGGGTGTATGTGAGAGTGCGGGGTGTATCAGGGGTTGTGTGAGTGTGAGGTTGTATGTGAGAGTGCGGGGTGTATCAGGGGTTGTGTGAGTGCGAGGGTGTATGTGAGAGTGCGGCGTGTATCAGGGGTTGTGCGAGGGTGTATGTGAGAGTGCGGGGTGTATCAGGGGTTGTGTGAGGGTGTCTGTGAGAGTGCGGGGTGTATCAGGGGTTGTGTGGGGGTGTCTGTGAGAGTGCGGGGTGTATCAGGGGTTGTGTGAGTGTGAGGGTGTATGTGAGATTGCGGGGTGTATCAGGGCTTGTGTGAGGCTGTATGTGAGAGTGCGGGGTGTATCAGGGGTTGTGTGAGTGCGAGGGTGTATGTGAGAGTGCGGGGTGTATCAGGGGTTGTGTGGGTGCGAGGGTGTATGTGAGAGTGCGGGGTGTATCAGGGGTTGTGTGAGTACGAGGGTGTATGTGAGAGTGCGGGGTGTATCAGGGGTTGTGTGAGTGTGAGGGTGTATGTGAGAGTGCGGGGTGTATCAGGGGTTGTGTGAGTGCGAGGGTGTATGTGAGAGTGCGGGGTGTATCAGGGGTTGTGTGAGTGCGAGGGTTGTGTGATGTGCGGGTGTATGTGAGAGTGCGGGTGTATCAGGGTTGTGTGAGGTGTATGTGAGAGTGCGGGGTGTATCAGGGGTTGTGTGAGTGCGAGGGTGTATGTGAGAGTGCGGGGTGTATCAGGGGTTGTGTGAGTCGAGGGTGTATGTGAGAGTGCGGGGTGTATCAGGGATTGTGTGAGTGCGAGGGTGTATGTGAGAGTGCGGGGTCTATCAGGGGTTGTGTGAGTACGAGGGTGTATGTGAGAGTGCGGGGTGTATCAGGGGTTGTGTGATGCGAGGGTGTATGTGAGAGTGCGGGGTGTATCAGGGGTTGTGTGAGTGCGAGGGTGTATGTGAGAGTGCGGGGTGTATCAGGGGTTGTGTGAGTGGAGGGTGTATGTGAGAGTGCGGGGTGTATCAGGGGTTGTGTGAGTGCGAGGGTGTATGTGAGAGTGCGGGGTGTATCAGGGGTTGTGTGAGTGCGAGGTGTATGTGAGAGTGCGGGGTGTATAAGGGGTTGTGTGAGTACGAGGGTGTATGTGAGAGTGCGGGGTGTATCAGGGGTTGTGTGAGTGCGAGGGTGTATGTGAGAGTGCGGGGTGTATCAGGGGTTGTGTGAGTGCGAGGGTGTATGTGAGAGTGCGGGGTGTATCAGGGGTTGTGTGAGTGCGAGGGTGTATGTGAGAGTGCGGGGTGTATCAGGGGTTGTGTGAGGGTGTATGTGAGAGTGCGGGGTGTATCAGGGGTTGTGTGAGTGCGAGGGTGTATGTGAGAGTGCGGGGTGTATCAGGGGTTGTGTGAGTGTGAGGGTGTATGTGAGAGTGCGGGGTGTATCAGGGGTTGTGTGAGTAGTATGTGAGAGTGCGGGGTGTATCAGGGGTTGTGTGAGTGCGAGGGTGTATGTGAGAGTGCGGGGTGTATCAGGGGTTGTGTGAGTGCGAGGGTGTATGTGAGAGTGCGGGGTGTATCAGGGGTTGTGTGAGTGGAGGGTGTATGTGAGAGTGCGGGGTGTATCAGGGGTTGTGTGAGTGCGAGGGTGTATGTGAGAGTGCGGGGTGTATCAGGGATTGTGTGAGTGCGAGGGTGTATGTGAGAGTGCGGGGTGTATCAGGGGTTGTGTGAGTACGAGGGTGTATGTGAGAGTGCGGGGTGTATCAGGGGTTGTGTGAGTGCGAGGGTGTATGTGAGAGTGCGGGGTGTATCAGGGGTTGTGTGAGTGCGAGGGTGTATGTGAGAGTGCGGGGTGTATCAGGGGTTGTGTGAGTGCGAGGGTGTATGTGAGAGTGCGGGGTGTATCAGGGGTTGTGTGAGTGCGAGGGTGTATGTGAGAGTGCGGGGTGTATCAGGGGTTGTGTGAGTGTGAGGGTGTATGTGAGAGTGCGTGGTGTATCAGGGGTTGTGCGAGGGTGTATGTGAGAGTGCGGGGTGTATCAGGGATTGTGTGAGTGCGAGGGTGTATGTGAGAGTGCGGGGTGTATCAGGGGTTGTGTGAGTACGAGGGTGTATGTGAGTGTGCGGGGTGTATCAGGGGTTGTGTGAGTGCGAGGGTGTATGTGAGAGTGCGGGGTGTATCAGGGGTTGTGTGAGTGCGAGGGTGTATGTGAGAGTGCCGGGGTGTATCAGGGGTTGTGTGAGTACGAGGGTGTATGTGAGAGTGCGGGGTGTATCAGGGGTTGTGTGAGGGTGTATGTGAGAGTGGGGGTGTATGTAGGGAGTGCGGGTGTATCAGGGGTTGTGTGAGGGTGTATGTGAGAGTGCGGGGTGTATCAGGGGTTGTGTGAGGGTGTATGTGAGAGTGCGGGGTGTATCAGGGGTTGTGTGAGTACGAGGGTGTATGTGAGAGTGCGGGGTGTATCAGGGGTTGTGTGAGTGCGAGGGTGTATGTGAGAGTGCGGGGTGTATCAGGGGTTGTGTGAGTGCGAGGGTGTATGTGAGAGTCCGGGGTGTATCAGGGGTTGTGTGAGTGTGAGGGTGTATGTGAGAGTGCGTGGTGTATCAGGGGTTGTGCGAGGGTGTATGTGAGAGTGCGGGGTGTATCAGGGATTGTGTGAGTGCGAGGGTGTATGTGAGAGTGCGGGGTGTATCGGGTTGTGTGAGTACGAGGGTGTATGTGAGAGTGCGGGGTGTATCAGGGGTTGTGTGAGTGCGAGGGTGTATGTGAGAGTGCGGGGTGTATCAGGGGTTGTGTGAGTGCGAGGGTGTATGTGAGAGTGCGGGGTGTATCAGGGGTTGTGTGAGTGCGAGGGTGTATGTGAGAGTGCGGGGTGTATCAGGGGTTGTGTGATTGCGAGGGTGTATGTGAGAGTGCGGGGTGTATCAGGGGTTGTGTGAGTGTGAGGGTGTATGTGAGAGTGCGTGGTGTATCAGGGGTTGTGCGAGGGTGTATGTGAGAGTGCGGGGTGTATCAGGGATTGTGTGAGTGCGAGGGTGTATGTGAGAGTGCGGGGTGTATCAGGGGTTGTGTGAGTACGAGGGTGTATGTGAGAGTGCGGGGTGTATCAGGGGTTGTGTGAGTGCGAGGGTGTATGTGAGAGTGCGGGGTGTATCAGGGGTTGTGTGAGTGCGAGGGTGTATGTGAGAGTGCGGGGTGTATCAGGGGTTGTGTGAGTGTGAGGTTGTATGTGAGAGTGCGGGGTGTATCAGGGGTTGTGTGAGTGCGAGGGTGTATGTGAGAGTGCGGGGTGTATCAGGGGTTGTGTGAGGGTGTATGTGAGTGTGCGGGGTGTATCAGGGGTTGTGTGAGGGTGTATGTGAGAGTGCGGTGTGTATCAGGGGTTGTGTGAGGGTGTATGTGAGAGTGTGGGGTGTATCAGGGGTTGTGTGAGTGCGAGGGTGTATGTGAGAGTGCGGGGTGTATCAGGGGTGTGTGAGTGCGAGGGTGTATGTGAGAGTGTGGGGTGTATCAGGGGTTGTGTGAGTGTGAGGTTGTATGTGAGAGTGCGGGGTGTATCAGGGGTTGTGTGAGTGCGAGGGTGTATGTGAGAGTGCGGGGTGTATCAGGGGTTGTGTGAGTGCGAGGGTGTATGTGAGAGTGCGGGGTGTATCGGGTTGTGTGAGTGCGAGGGTGTATGTGAGAGTGCGGGGTGTATCAGGGGTTGTGTGAGTGTGAGGTTGTATGTGAGAGTGCGGGGTGTATCAGGGGTTGTGTGAGTGCGAGGGTGTATGTGAGAGTGCGGCGTGTATCAGGGGTTGTGCGAGGGTGTATGTGAGAGTGCGGGGTGTATCAGGGGTTGTGTGAGGGTGTCTGTGAGAGTGCGGGGTGTATCAGGGGTTGTGTGGGGGTGTCTGTGAGAGTGCGGGGTGTATCAGGGGTTGTGTGAGTGTGAGGGTGTATGTGAGATTGCGGGGTGTATCAGGGCTTGTGTGAGGCTGTATGTGAGAGTGCGGGGTGTATCAGGGGTTGTGTGAGTGCGAGGGTGTATGTGAGAGTGCGGGGTGTATCGGGTTGTGTGGGTGCGAGGGTGTATGTGAGAGTGCGGGGTGTATCAGGGGTTGTGTGAGTACGAGGGTGTATGTGAGAGTGCGGGGTGTATCAGGGGTTGTGTGAGTGTGAGGGTGTATGTGAGAGTTTGGGGTGTATCAGGGGTTGTGTGAGTGCGAGGGTGTATGTGAGAGTGCGGGGTGTATCAGGGGTTGTGTGAGTGCGAGGGTGTATGTGAGAGTGCGGGTGTATCAGGGCTTGTGTGAGGTTGTATGTGAGAGTGCGAGGTGTATCAGGGGTTGTGTGAGTGCGAGGGTGTATGTGAGAGTGCGGGGTGTATCAGGGGTTGTGTGAGTGCGAGGGTGTATGTGAGAGTGCAGGGTGTATCAGGGGTTGTGTGAGTGTGAGGTTGTATGTGAGAGTGCGGGGTGTATTAGGGGTTGTGCGAGGGTGTATGTGAGAGTGCGGGGTGTATCAGGGGTTGTGTGAGTGCGAGGGTGTATGTGAGAGTGCGGGGTGTATCAGGGGTTGTGTGAGTATGAGGGTGTATGTGAGAGTGCCGGGTGTATCACGGGTTGTGTGAGTGCGAGGGTGTATGTGAGAGTGCGGGGTGTATCAGGGGTTGTGTGAGTGTGAGGTTGTATGTGAGAGTGCGGGGTGTATCAGGGGTTGTGTGAGTGCGAGGGTGTATGAGAGTGCGGGGTGTATCAGGGGTTGTGTGAGTGTGAGGGTGTATGTGAGAGTGCGGGGTGTATCAGGGGTTGTGCGAGGGTGTATGTGAGAGTGCGGGGTGTATCAGGGGTTGTGTGAGTACGAGGGTGTATGTGAGGGTGCGGGGTGTATCAGGGGTTGTGTGAGGGTGTATGTGAGAGTGCGGGGTGTATCAGGGGTTGTGTGAGTGCGAGGGTGTATGTGAGAGTGCGGGGTGTATCAGGGGTTGTGTGAGTGCGAGGGTGTATGAGATTGCGGGGTGTATCAGGGGTTGTGTGAGGGTGTATGTGAGAGTGCGGGGTGTATCAGGGGTTGTGTGAGTGTGAGGGTGTATGTGAGGGTGCGGGGTGTATCAGGGGTTGTGTGAGTGCGAGGGTGTATGTGAGAGTGTGGGGTGTATCAGGGGTTGTGTGAGGGTGTATGTGAGAGTGCGGGGTGTATCAGGGGTTGTGTGAGTGCGAGGGTGTATGTGAGAGTGCGGGGTGTATCAGGGGTTGTGTGAGGGTGTATGTGAGAGTGCGTGGTGTATCAGGGGTTGTGTGAGTGCGAGGGTGTATGTGAGAGTGCGGGGTGTATCAGGGGTTGTGTGAGTGCGAGGGTGTATGTGAGAGTGTGGGGTGTATCGGGTTGTGTGAGTGCGAGGGTGTATGTGAGAGTGCGAGGGTGTATCAGGGGTTGTGTGAGTGCGAGGGTGTATGTGAGAGTGCGGGGTGTATCAGGGGTTGTGTGAGGGTGTATGTGAGAGTGCGTGGTGTATCAGGGGTTGTGTGAGTGCGAGGGTGTATGTGAGAGTGCGGGGTGTATCAGGGGTTGTGTGAGTTCGAGGGTGTATGTGAGAGTGCGGGGTGTATCGGGTTGTGTGAGTGTGAGGGTGTATGTGAGAGTGCGGGGTGTATCGGGTTGTGTGAGTGCGAGGGTGTATGTGAGAGTGCGGGGTGTATCAGGGATTGTGTGAGTGCGAGGGTGTATGTGAGAGTGCGGGGTCTATCAGGGGTTGTGTGAGTACGAGGGTGTATGTGAGAGTGCGGGGTGTATCAGGGATTGTGTGATTGCGAGGGTGTATGTGAGAGTGCGGGGTGTATCAGGGGTTGTGTGAGTGCGAGGGTGTATGTGAGAGTGCGGGGTGTATCAGGGGTTGTGTGAGGGTGTATGTGAGAGTGCGGGGTGTATCAGGGGTTGTGTGAGTACGAGGGTGTATGTGAGAGTGCGGGGTGTATCGGGTTGTGTGAAGGTGTATGTGAGAGTGCGGGGTGTATCAGGGGTTGTGTGAGTACGAGGGTGTATGTGAGAGTGCGGGGTGTATCAGGGGTTGTGTGAGTGCGAGGGTGTATGTGAGAGTGCGGGGTGTATCAGGGGTTGTGTGAGTGCGAGGGTGTATGTGAGAGTGCGGGGTGTATCAGGGGTTGTGTGAGTGTGAGGGTGTATGTGAGAGTGCGTGGTGTATCAGGGGTTGTGCGAGGGTGTATGTGAGAGTGCGGGGTGTATCAGGGTTTGTGTGAGTGCGAGGGTGTATGTGAGAGTGCGGGGTGTATCAGGGGTTGTGTGAGTACGAGGGTGTATGTGAGAGTGCGGGGTGTATCAGGGGTTGTGTGAGTGCGAGGGTGTATGTGAGAGTGCGGGGTGTATCAGGGGTTGTGTGAGTGCGAGGGTGTATGTGAGAGTGCGGGGTGTATCAGGGGTTGTGTGAGTGCGAGGGTGTATGTGAGAGTGCGGGGTGTATCTGGGGTTGTGTGATTGCGAGGGTGTATGTGAGAGTGCGGGGTGTATCAGGGGTTGTGTGAGTACGAGGGTGTATGTGAGAGTGCGGGGTGTATCAGGGGTTGTGTGAGTGTGAGGGTGTATGTGAGAGTGCGTGGTGTATCAGGGGTTGTGCGAGGGTGTATGTGAGAGTGCGGGGTGTATCAGGGGTTGTGTGAGTGCGAGGGTGTATGTGAGAGTGCGGGGTGTATCAGGGGTTGTGTGAGTGCGAGGGTGTATGTGAGAGTGCGGGGTGTATCAGGGCTTGTGTGAGTGCGAGGGTGTATGTGAGAGTGCGGGGTGTATCAGGGCTTGTGTGAGTGCGAGGGTGTATGTGAGAGTACGGGGTGTATCAGGGGTTGTGTGAGTACGAGGTTGTATGTGAGAGTGCGGGGTGTATCGGGTTGTGTGGGTGCGAGGGTGTATGTGAGAGTGCGGGGTGTATCAGGGCTTGTGTGAGTGCGAGGGTGTATGTGAGAGTGCAGGGTGTATCAGGGCTTGTGTGAGTGCGAGGGTGTATGTGAGAGTGCGGGGTGTATCGGGTTGTGTGGGTGCGAGGGTGTATGTGAGAGTGCGGGGTGTATCAGGGGTTGTGTGAGTGCAAAAGTTGACTGGAAAGATACCCTAGCAGGGATGACAGTGGAACAGCAATGGCAAGTGTTTCTGGGAATAATGAGGAAGGTGCAGGATCAGTTCGTTCCAAAGAGGAAGAAAGATGCTAAGGGGAGTAAGGAGAGGCCGTGGCTGACAAGGGAAGTTAAGGACAGTATAAAAATAAAAGAGAGGAAGTATAACATAGCAAAGACGAGTGGGAAGCCAGAGGATTGGGAATCTTTTAAAGAGCAACAGAAGGTAACTAAAAAGGCAATACGTGGAGAAAAAATGAGGTACAAAGGTAAACTAGCCAAGAATATAAAGGAGGATAGTAAAAGCTTCTTTAGGTATGTGAAAAGGAAAAAAAAAGTTAAGACAAAAATTGGGCCCTTGAAGACAGAAGCGGGTAAATTTATTATGGGGAACAAGGAAATGGCAGACGAGTTGAACAGGTACTTTGGATCTGTCTTCACTAGGGAAGACACAAACAATCTCCCAGATATAATAGTGGCCAAAGGACCTAGGGTAATGGATGAATTGAAGGAAATTTATATTAGGCAGGAAATGGTGTTGGCTAGGCTGTTGGGTCTGAAGGCTGATAAGTCCCCAGGACCTGATGGTCTGCATCCCAGGGTACTCAAGGAGGTGGCTTTAGAAATCGTGGACGCATTGGTAATCATTTTCCAATGTTCTATAGATTCAGGATCAGTCCCTGTGGATTGGAGGGTGGCTAATGTTGTCCCTCTCTTCAAGAAGGGAGGAAGAGAGAAAACAGGGAATTATAGACCAGTTAGCCTGACGTCGGTGGTGGGAAAGATGCTGGAGTCAATTATAAAAGATGAAATTACGACACATCTGGATAGCAGTAACAGGATTGGTCTGAGTCAGCATGGATTTATGAAGGGGAAATCGTGCTTGACTAATCTTCTGGAATTTTTTGAGGATGTAGCTATGAAAATGGACAGGGGAGAGCCAGTGGATGTAGTGTACCTGGACTTTCAGAAAGCCTTTGATAAATTCCCACAGAGGAGATAAGTGGGCAAAATTAGGGCACATGGTATTGGGGGCAGAGTACTGACATGGATTGAAAATTGGCTGGCTGACGGGAAACAAAGAGTAGCGGTTAACGGGTCCCTTTCGGAATGGCAGGCGGTGACCAGTGGGGTACCGCAGGGTTCAATACTGGGACCGCAGCTGTTTACAATATATATTAATGATTTAGATGAGGGAATTAAAAGTAACATTAGCAAATTTACCGATGACACAAAGCTGGGTGGCAGTGTGAAATGTGAGGAGGATGTTATGAGAATGCAGGGTGACTTGGACAGGCTGGGTGAGTGGGCAGATGCATGGCAGATGCAGTTTAATGTGGATAAATGTGAGGTTATCCACTTTGGTGGTAAGAACAGGAAGGCAGATTATTATCTAAATGGAGTCAAGTTAGGAAAAGGGGAAGTACAACGAGATCTAGGTGTTCTTGTACATCAGTCACTGAAAGCAAGCATGCAAGTACAGCAGGCAGTGAAAAATGCTAATGGCATACTGGCCTTCATAACAAGGGGAATTGAGTATAAGAGCAAAGAGGTCTTTCTGCAGCTGTACAGGGCCCTGGTGAGACCACACCTGGAATACTGTGTGCAGTTTTGGTCTCCAAATTTGAGGAAGGACATTCTTGCTATTGAGGGAGTGCAGCGTAGGTTTACAAGGTTAATTCCCGGGATGGCGGGACTGTCATATGTCGAAAGATTGGAGCGACTGCGCTTGTATACTCTGGAATTTAGAAGGCTGAGAGGGGATCAGATTGAAACATATAAGATTATTAAGGGATTGGACACGCTGCAGGCAGGAAGCATGTTCCCGCTGATGGGTGAGTCCAGAACCAGAGGCCACAGTTTAAGAATAAGGGGTAGGCCATTTAGAACGCAGTTGAGGAAAAACTTTTTCACCCAGAGAGTGGTGGATATATGGAATGCTCTGCCCCAGAGGCCAAGTCTCTGGATGCTTTCAAGAAAGAGATGGATAGAGCTCTTAAAGATGGCAGAATCAAAGGTTATGGGGATAAGGCAGGAACTGGATACTGATTGTGGATGATCAGTCATGATCACAGTGAATGGCGGTGCTGGCTTGAAGGGCCGAATGGCCTACTCCTGCACCTATTGTCTATTGGGTTGTGTGAATGCGTGGGTGTACGTGAGAGTGAGGGGTGTGTCAGGGGGCGAGGGTGAGAGACTGTGTGAGAGTGAGGGGTGTGGGGTTGAGGAGTGTGTTGGGGGTGAGAGTGAGAGACTGTGTGAGAGTGAAGGGTGTGGGGGTGAGGGTGAGGGGTGTGTCAGGGGATGAGAGTGAGGGTGTGTCAGGGGGCGAGAGTGAGAGACTGTGAGAGTGAGGGGTGTGTCAGGAGGGTGAGGGTGAGGAGTGTGTCAGGGGTGAGGGTGAGAGACTGTGAGTGAGGAGTATGTCAGGAGGGTGAGGGTGAGGAGTGTGTCAGGGGTGAGGGTGAGAGACTGTGTGAGTGAGGAGTATGTCAGGAGGGTGAGGGTGTGTCAGGGGAGAGGGTGAGGGGTGTGTCGGGGTGAGAGTGAGGGGTGTCTCAGGAGGGTGAGGGTGTGGGGTGTTTTCAGGGGGTGAGGGTGAGAGACTGTGTGAGAGTGAGGGGTGTGTGAGGGGGTGAGGGTCAGAGACTGTGTGAGAGTGAGGGGTGTGTCAGGGGGTGAGGGTGAGGGGTGTGTCAGGGGGTGAGGGTCAGAGACTGTGTGAGACTGTCTGACTGGGCACTATAATTACTCACACAAGCTCTCACTTTGTGCTGGGATGATTGTCCTCTGGGGCACAGTTCCCTGAGGGTGGGGTTTGGTGTTGGAGGTGTGGCTGTGGTGAGGGGAATGATTCAAGGGTAGGATTTGGGGTTTGGCTTCTCTCTCCTGACACAATAGAGCGATGCGGATGAGTAACTGGTGTACAAGCTGGGAGCTGGTCGGAGGATGCAGCTGCTGACAGTCGGGTCTGCACAGCCTGCACCCTGACCATTCCCTCCCCAGGAGTTAAAAGCTCTGCCCAGTGTCGGAAGCAGAGGACCTGAGTCCCAGACAGTCACTATGGGAGAGACGGGAGGTTTGGATCAAACATCATTCCTTTAGGGACATGTTGGGTCTTGTGTTCAGCCTGATTGCATTTGCTGAGTTCTTCATTCAATGCCTGTGCCCATGGTTGGTGTCCCCACTCTGTATCTCTGTTACGCAATGCAGGAGGTCGTCTGCTTCCACCGTACTCTGTATTTGTACAATTAGTAGCACTGCGGTCAGCACAACGCATTTCCAGTTTTGGGGCCATGGAGTTTGGAGTTCAGTTTTGGCCCTGTCTACAAGCAGTTTGTATGCTGTCCCCGTGACTGCATGGGTTTCCTCCCACAGGTCAAAGATCTACTGGCTTGTAAGCTCTCCCGTGATTAGGCTGGGGTTAAATGCAGCAGGGTTGCTGGGCTGCGCAGATCGTTCCCGCCTGTATCCTTAAATAAAATACAATCTAATGGTTTCTTGGGCTGCATTCAGGAGGTCAGAAGCCTGTTTGCAACCATTCCGTCAGTAGGTTGGGGTCTGTCTACTGCACGCTGTTTGGTTGATTACATCGAAAGAGCCTCTTTGATCCAGGCAGCATCCTGGTAAATCTCCTCTGCACCCTCTCCTATAATGAGGCGAGCAGAACTGAACACAATACTCCAAGCAACATACATCAAAGTTGCTGGTGAACGCAGCAGGCCAGGCAGCATCTCTAGGAAGAGGCGCAGTCGACGTTTCAGGCCGAGACCCTTCGTCGGGACGAAGGGTCTCGGCCTGAAACGTCGACTGCGCCTCTTCCTAGAGATGCTGCCTGGCCTGCTGCGTTCACCAGCAACTTTGATGTATGTTGCTTGAATTTCCAGCATCTGCAGAATTCCTGTTGTTTGCGTTTAAAAACAATACTCCAAGAGTGGTCTAACCAGAATTTTACAGATCGACATTATCTCACAGCTTTTAAACTCAATGCCCTGACTAATGAAGGCCAGCACACCATAGGCCTTCTTAACAACCCTTTCAACTCAAACTTTTGACTATGTCCATTTGTTGGAATCCTCAGCAGGGGAACCATGGAGACATTTTACCGAATATGTATTTTATTCATAAAATTTACAAACAGGACACTTGTCGCTGTTCACAGTGCAAGATGTATCCCATTTTCCATCCCACATTACACAGTGTCCACATGATGTCACGTACGTTCCACAAGCAATGCCCAACTGTTCCAGGTGCTGTGTGCCCAGCAGAAGGAGGGCTTCGGTTCCCTTTGTCCATGGAGCCTTGCGGTTGGCCTGGACTTGCAGTCCTGTGCTCGGCAGCGCTCTGCTGTTTTCATCAATCTGAAGTATTCTGTCCTGGACGGCTCCTGCTCTAGCAGGCCAGCTAGTTCCGGGCAAGCAGCTTTTTGTTCTTGGGTCGCGCACACAAAACGCAGCAGGTCAGGCAGCATCTGTGGAGGGGAATAAACAGTCAATGCTTCAGGCCATAACCCGTCATCAGGACTAGAAAGGAAGAGGGAAGATGCCAGAATAAGAATGTGAGGAGAACCAGGGGGACAAGCTAGAAGGTGATAGGTGAAGCCAAGTGGGTGGGGAAAGGGAGATGAAGTGAGAAGCTGGGAGGTGATTGGTGGAAAAGGTTAAAGAAGGAGGAATCTGATAGGAGAGGAGAGTGCACTATGGGAGAAAGGGAAGGAGAAGGGGCACCGGGGGAGGTGAGGAAAAGAGAAGAGGTAAGAGTGGAACCAGAATGGGGAATGGAAGAAGAAAGAAAGGGGAGGGTGGGAGAATTTACCGTAATTTAGTGAAATCGAAGTTCATGCCATCAGGTTGGAGGCTACCCAGACAGAATATGAGACGTTGCTCCTCCAACCTGAGAATGGCCTCATCTTGGGGCAGAATATAAGATGTCCTGTCCCTGTGGGACTGGACAGGGCTACAGGAAGTGTACAAAGCCAAGCTTCCAGATGTCAGTACAACAGAAGATATCATCACACATCTACAAGGCTGAGACCAGAATTGGTGACCTGGCCCTCCATGAACAATGTCAACATCTTCTGCTTGGTTGATATATAGACTGGACATTGTGGCAGGACAAGGTAACAGAAAAGCAGAATGCAGACTAAAGTGTACCAGCGACAGAGAGCGTGCAGTGCAGGTGGACAATAAGGTGCAGATCACAATGAGGTGGATCGTGAGGTCAACACTTTATTTTAGTGAAGAATTATTCAATAATCTTATTACAGCAGATAGAAGCTTCCCCTGAGCCTGATGTGCATTACAAGAAGGACCACCATTATGGGTTCTTCTCCCGCTGGAGAGGGAAGGGCCAGGTGGGGGGAGGGGGGGGCGCAAAACCCCAGAGTGCCACATGGGTGTCGGGACAGTGTGGAAAGCACTCACCATGTGTATGAAGGATGAATAGGTATGCTTGTAAATAATTTTTTATTGTGAATAAAGTTTATTTTGTTTAAAAAAAAAGTGATCCACCCAGACTGAACGTACAAAGTCAGCAAGCAGCCATCTGTTGCTCTGCAAAACTATCATGGGATAGGCTGGGTGAGAGTGTTTTTGTGGACATGCACCTAGTTAGCTTGACGGAATACCATGAATGTATTGGTATTGGTTTATTATTGTCACCTGTACACGTCTGCTTTAACATCCTGAACTCAATGGCACCAGCTCAATTAATCCAAAATGTTGCTCAGAACAGGTCATCAGCATCACCGTCCAAATTTCACTCGAGCTATAGTTATAACGTATGCACAGAGTTGCGCTGTTTAGAATAAGGTGCCTGGGATGCATCTTTGAATTGCATGTGTGTTCACCAGATGGTGCCTGCACTCCAAGCTTATACTTATGGCTGCATTTTCTAGATTTCAGATAGTTTTGCTTTATTTTCATTTAGAGATACAATATGGAACAGGTCCTTCCAGCCCACTGAGCTGCACCACCCAGCAACTCACCGATTTAATCCCAGCCTAGTCACTGGACTATTTACAATGACCTACCAACCCATTAGTCTTTGGACTATGGGAGGAAACCAGAGCCCCCAGAGGAAGCCCATGCATCCATGGGGAAAATCCTCATGGAGGATGCTGGGAATGAACTCTGAACCCTGACTTCCTGCGCTGTAATAGCGTTATGATAATCCCTACATTACCATCGTACTGAGAATGAACTCTGAACCCTGACTCCCTGAGCTGTAATAGTGTCACGATAACCCCTACATTACCATGGCAATGATCTGAGAATTGAAGTTTCCCAAATTCGATACTGGGTAAGATGAAACATCAGGGTTTTCAGAGATGACGGTAGGAAGCCGGTCCCGTTAGCAAGTGTGTACTGTGCATCAGAAGTGCAGAAAACTGGGGGAATACTCCAAAGGTCAGGGAGTGCTTGTGGAGAGACAGTACAGGTCAGTGACTGAAAGATGCCCAATTATGAGGGGTACAGATAGGGTAAATGAAAGCAGACATTTGCACTGAGGTTAGGTGAGACTAGAACTAGAGGTTGAAAGGTGAAATATCTTGTTGCACTTCTACAGATTGCCAGGTGCGATGTTGTGGCCATCACAGAATCGTGGCTGAAAGATGGTTGTAGTTGGGAGCTGAATATCGAAGGTTACACATTGTATCAGAAGGATGTGGCTTTGCTGGTGAAGGACGGCATTAAATTATTAGGAAGATGTGAAATAGGATAGGAAGATGTTAAATCCTTGTGGGTTGAACATAGAACGTAGAATAGTGCAGCACAGTACAGGCCCTTCGGCCCACAATGTTGTACAGACCCTCAAACCCTACCTCCCATATAAGCCCCCACCTTAGATTCCTCCATATACCTGTCTAGTAGTCTCTTAAACTTCACTAGTGTATCTGCCTCCACCATTGACTCAGCAGTGCATTCCACACACCAACCACTCTCTGAGTAAAAAACCTTCCTCTAATATCCCCCTTGAACTTCCGACCCCTTACCTTAAAGCCATGTCCTCTTGTATTGAGCAGTGGTGCCCTGGGGAAGAGGCGCTGGCTATCCACTCATCTATTCCTCTTATTATCTTGTACACCTCTATCATGTCTCCTCTCATCCTCCTCCTCTCCAAAGAGTAAAGCCCTAGCTCCCTTAATCTCTGATCATAATGCCTACTCTCTAAACCAGGCGGCATCCTGGTAAATCTCCTCTGTACCCTTTCCAATGCTTCCACATCCTTCCTATAGTGAGGTGACCAGAACTGGACACAGTACTCCAAGTGTGGCCTAACCAGAGTTTTATAGAGCTGCATCATTACATTTCGACTCTTAAACTCTATCCCTCGACTTATGAAAGCTAACACCCCATAAGCTTTCTTAACTACCCTATCCATCTGTGAGGCAACTTTCAGGGATCTGTGGACATGTACCCCGAGATCCCTCTGCTCCTCCGCACTACCAAGTATCCTGCCATTTACTTTGTACTCTGCCTTGGAGTTTGTCCTTCCAAAGTCTACCACCTCACACTTCTCCGGGTTGAACTCCATCTGCCACTTCTCAGCCCACTTCTGCATCCTATCAATGTCTCTCTGCAATCTTTGACAATCCTCTACACTATCTACAACACCACCAACCTTTGTGTCGTCTGCAAACTTGCCAACCCACCCTTCTACCCCCACATCCAGGTCGTTAATAAAAATCACAAAAAGTAGAGGTCCCAGAACAGATCCTTGTAGGACACCACTGGTCACAATACTCCAATCTGAATGTACTCCCTCCATCACCACCCTCTGCCTTCTGCAGGCAAGCCAATTCTGAATCCACCTGGCCAAACTTCCCTGGATCCCATGCCTTCTAACTTTCTGAATAAGCCTACCGTGTGGAACCTTGTCAAATGCCTTACTAAAATCCATATAGATCACATCCACTGCACTACCCTCATCTATATGCCTGGTCACCTCCTCAAAGAACTCTGCAGTTAAGAAACGGCAAGGGTAAAAGGACCCTGATGGCAGTTTTATATTTAGGCCTCCAAACAGTTGCTGGGAGGTGGACCGACCACAGATTACAACTGACAATGGAAAAGGCATGTCAAAGGGGCAATGTTACGTTCATCATGGGAGTTTTTAACATGCAGGTAGACTGGGAAAATCAGGTTGGTAATGGGTCTCAGGAGAGTGAATTTGTTGAATGCTACTAGATGGCTTTTTAGAGCAGTTTGCTGTTGAGCCTACTGGGGGGGGCAGCTATACTGGATTGGGTGTTATGTAATGAATTGGAGGCGATTAGGGAGCTTAAGATAAAGGAACACTTAGGAGACGGTGAACACAATATGACTGAGTTCAACTTGAAATTTGATGGGAGAAAGTAAAGTCTGATGTAGCAGCATTTCAGTGGAGTAAAGGAAATTACAGTGGTATGAGAGAGGAGTTGGCCAAAATAAATTGGAAGGAGATGCTGGCAGGGATGACAGCACAGCAGCAATGACGTGAGTTTTTGGGACAAATGAGAAAGGTGCAGGACATGTGTATTCCAAAAACAAAGAAGTACTCAAATGGCAAAATAGTACAACTGTGGCTGACAAGGGAAGTCAAAGCTAATGTAAAAGTGAAAGAGAGGGCATACAACAAAGCAAAAATTAGCTGGATGATGGAGGCTTTTAAAAACCTACAGGGAGCAACTAAAAAATCATTAGGCGGGAAAAGATGAAATATGAAAATAAGTTAGCAAACAATATCAAGGTGGATAGAAAAAGCTTTTTCAAGTATGTGGAAAAAAAAGAGATGAGAGTGGATAGAGGACCATTAGAAAATGAGGCCAGAGAAATAACAGGGGACAAGGAGATGGCAGATGAACTAAATGAGTATTTTGCATCAGTCTTTACTATGGAAGACACTAGCAGTGTGCCAGATGTTGAAGAGTGTGAAGGAAGAGAAGTGGGTGCAGTTACTATTACAAGGAAGAAGGTGCTCAAAAAGCTGAAAGACATAAAGGTTCATAAGTCACCAGGACCAGATGAATGGCACCCTAGGGGTCTGAAAGAGGTAGCGGTAGAGATTATGGAGGCATTAATAATGATCTTTCAAGAATCATTGGAATCTGGCATGGAAAATTGCAAATGTCACTCCACTATTAAAGTAAGATCTTGCCTGATGAACCTGCTGGAATTCTTTGAGGAGATTACAAGTAGGATAGATAAAGGAGATACAGTGGATGTTGTATATTTGTATTTTCAGAAGACCTTTGACAAGGTGCCACACATGAGGCTGCTTCCCAAGTTAAGAGCCCATGATATTACAGGAAAGTTACTGGCATGGTTAGAGCATTGGCTGGCTGGTAGTAGGCAGCGAGTGGTAATAAAAGGGTTCTTTTTTTGTTTGGCAGCTAGTGACTAGTTGTGTTCCACAGGGGATGGTGTGGGGACCGCTTCTTTTTATGCTGTATATCAGTGATTTAGATGATGGGGTAGATGGCTTTGTTGCCAAGTTTGCAGATGATACAAAGATTGGTGGAAGGGCAGGTAGGTTTGAAGAAACAGGTGGGCTGCAAAAGGACTTAGACAGATTTGGAGAATGGGCAAGAGAGTGGCAAATATGGAAAGGATGTTTCCCATGGTGGGGGAGTCTAGGACAAGAGGGCACAGCCTCAGGATAGAGGGGCTTCGGTTTAAAACAGAGATGCAGAGACATTTCTTTAGTCAGAGGGTGGTGAATTTGTGGAATTTGTTACCACAGCTAGCTGTGGAGGGCAAGTTGTTGGGTGTATTTAAGGCATGTTGATAGGTTCTTGATTGACCATGGCATCAAAGGTTACAGGGAGAAGACTGGGGAATGGGTCTGAGGAGGGGGGGAAGGATCAGCCATGTTTGAATGTGGAGCGGACTCGATGGGCCAAATGGCCTAATTCTGCTCCTACGTCTTATGTTCTTATGGTCTAATTTAAGCAGAACTTGAGGGGGAAGAATTTCACTCAGAGGGTAGTGAGAGTGTGGAAAAAGCTGCTAGCAGAAGTGGTGGATGTGGGTTTGATTTCAACATTTAAGAGAAATTTGGATAGGTACATGGATGGAAGGGAAATGGAGGGTTATGGTCTGGGTGCTGATTAATGGGTCTAGGAAGATTAATAGTTCATTAGTTCACCCATGTGACTAATTAACCAACTAACTTGCACGTCTTTGGAATGTGAGAGAAAACTAGAGAAGGCAGAAGCCCGCCTGGTCAACGGAGAAGGTACAAGTGTCTCGGAGGCAGCAGCAGGAATTGAACCTGTGTGACTGGCTCTGTACTAACAACATGCTAATCACTACACTACTGTGTTGCCCCTAAATTCAAAGAACTGAGCTCTGCTGTGAAAGCTGAGCTCCCTGCAATTTGAATAGACTAGCTCATTACTGGATGAAAGGTCTCGACCTGAAACGTCAACTGACCATTTCCCTCCATAGATGCTGCCTGACCTGCTGAGATCCTTGAGTGTTTTGTGCGTTGTTCCACATTCCCAGCATCTCAAAGTTCAAAAGTTCAAAGTAAATGTATTATCAAAGTCCATATCTGTCACTATATACAATCCTGAGGTTCATTTCCTTGTGGGTATTCACAGTAAATACAAAGAAACACAACAGAGTCAATGAAAAACGCACACAACATGGACAAAACACCAATGGGCAAAAGGCAACAAACTGCAAGAAGAAAGAAACAGCAATAAATATTGAGAACATGGGAAGACGAGTCCTTGAAAGTGAGTCCATAGGTGTGGGAACAGTTCAGTGGATCTATAGAATTCATTGCAACAGACAGCTGAGTATATAAGGCAGATGGCAGTACATACAGTCTCTTGTGTCTCCCAAGGCCTTTATACCACACGCCTTTTGGGGTATAAAGTTGGAACTTATCCTGATGCTGACTCTAACCATTCTCAATCAGAACCTGGGCCCTAGGACATTACCTGTCCCGCCAGAGTCTGTGAAAGGTCACCAAGGGTTATTGGCAGAAGCTCAGAACAGGAATTTGAAGAAGTCTGACTCAATAAAGAAGATTCCTTCTTTTCCAGCCCATTACTCTGGCTTCTTACCTCTTCTGATCAGCTGTCTATCACTTCCTCTGGTGCCTCTCGTCATTCCCTTTCTCCCATGGTTCACTCTCCCCTCCCATCAGATTCCTTCTTCTCCAGCCCCTTACCTTTTCCACCTCTCACCTCCCAGTTTCTTACTTCATCCTCCCCACCCCATTCACCTGGCTTCACCTATCATCTTCCAGCTTGTCCTCCTTCCCCTACCTTCCTATTCTGGCCTTTGCCCCTTTCCTTTCCAGTTCTGATGAAGGGTCTCGACCCGAAACATTAACCGGTTATTCCCCTCCATAGATGCTGCCTTACCCACTGAGTTTCTCCAGCATTTTGTGTGTGTTGTTTTAGATTTCCAGCATCTGCAGAATCCCTTGTGTTTATAAAGGAGGCCCACATCAGATTTATTAAAAACAAGTCCTATTTGACTGCCCTGCCCAGAAATTGTGATGAGAAGTTTGAAGAAGGGAAAATTGGGACTGGATTTACTGGAGACACTCCCACTCCAAAAGTTTTAGAGGTTCATTTCTTATCAAAGTATACAACTCTGAAATTCTTCTTCTCCAGATAGCCACAAAACTGAGAAATAAAAGGATGACAACACGATCATCAACCCCTAAATCTCCCCCCACATAAAAAAGGAACATAAACAGAACAGGACCATCGACCCCCAAATACCCTCTCCCCCACACAAAAACAAAAGAGAAAGCTTGGGTGAAAAACACAGAATATAAAAAACTATAAGACTGGAAAAGAAGTCCATAGTCCACAGTCCAAGTCCATACCCATATCCAAAATGGGAAAATCTGGGTAAGAGTCTTCAGGCAGAAGAGCAGCCTCTCCCCTCTCCAGCAGCAGAGTGATCCCACCAGTGATCGAAAGGCTGGCAGCTGGCACTCTCTCTCCACATTTGCCCCGATGCTTCAATCTTCCTTGTCGCTTTGATCGGTACTGACACCACAAACTCGGGGATTGACTCCCTTGGGTGACAGGTGTGTTCTGGGTGGGGTGCCAAGCCTGGTCTCACTGACATTCTGCTACGACAGACCCATCCCAGTCGCCACCTACCTTTGTATTGTCCACAGACCTGGCCACAAATCTATCAATTCCGTTGTCCAAGTCAACATAATATAAAAAGAAGCAGCTCTTGTGGTCCACTCTCCAGTCACCAGCAGCCAACCAGAAAAGGTTCCTCTTATTCCCACTCTTTGCCAATGTGTAAAATAAAACAAACTGTGCAAATATAAAAAAAACACAAAATAATATAAATGTAATAAGAGTTGTAAAGAGTCCTTGAAAGTGGGTTCATAAGTTGTGGAATAATTTCTGTGCTGAGGAGAGAGAAGATATCCATTGTTTCAGGAGCCTGATGGTTGAAGGGTAATAACTGTTCCTGAACCTGGTGGCCTGGCACCTGAGCGCCCTGTACCTCTTTCCCAACAGCAGCAGAGAGAAGACAGCATGGCCTGGTGGTTAGGAGCCCTGTATGCCGATGAGTGTATTCTTTCCCTGCCACCCCCAGGGTCAGGAAACATAGAGGAGGCTTGACTCAAAAGCAGCAGAAACAATTCAACAGGAACTGACAACTTCATTACTAGACTGTGAAATAACCACAAGAGGCCACAAAACAAGAGAGAACTGAAACTAACCACAACAGGCAACTAGGAGCAACTGGGTGAGGCTGGCTGGTTTGATGGATGGAAAAGGTGTGTGGATGAGAACTGGGGTTAAATAGGCTGCAGGCGATGAGTCTGGAATGAACGGCAGGTGAACTCTATTAGCTGGGTGGAGGAAGTGGTGTGATGTTGAATCAGGTTTGCAGGTCTAGGAAGTGAGACAGAAAGCACTGACTTAGAATAAGTACATTAATCATTTATCTACAATCAGTAAAAATTTGACCAAACATTCATGTTCCCCCAAGTTACAGACATTACAAAGCTGAGTATTCAACAAACATACTTATTTAAAAACGTTTGCAGAGCATACCTTCCCAGAACCAGCAAAGATGCTGCAGGGCTTACAGATTGGAATGGGCAAAGAAGTGGCAGATGGAATATAGCGTAGAGAATGCACTTCGGCAGAAGGAATAGAGATGTAGACTGTTTTCTAAAAGGGGAGAAAATTCAAGAACTAAAGGTGCGAAGGTCATGCACTCATGCAGGGTTTCCTAAAGATTAACCTGCTGGTTGAGTTGGTGGTGCAAAAGGCAAATACAATGTTAGCATTCGTTTTGAGAACACTGCAATATAAAAACAAGGTTGTAATGCTAAGGTTTTTTAAGGCATTGGTTAGACCACATTTGGAGCATTGTGAGCAGCTTGGGGCCCCATATCTAAGAAATAATGTATTGGCATTGGAGAGAGTCCAGAGGAGGTTCATAAGAACAATTCTGGGAATGAAAGGGTTAACAAATGTGGAGTGTTTGATGGTTCTTGTCCTGTAATTGCTAGAGCTTCGAAGAATGAAACCTACCAAATGTTGAAAGGCTTAGATAGAGTGGATGTGCAGAGGGTGTTTCCTGTGGTGGGGAAGTCTAGGACTAGAGCACTCAGCCTCAGAATAGTGGGATGTCCCTTTAGAACAGAGAGGAAGAGGAATTTCCTTTGCCAGAATGGTGAGTGGTAGAATTCATTGCCAAATATAATGGAGTGCAAGTCACTGACTATATTAAAAGCAGAGATAGGTTCTTGATTAGTCAGGGTGTCAAAGGTTATGGGGAGAAGACAGGAGAATGGGGTTGAGAAGGATAATAAATCAGCCATGATGGAGTAGTAGAACAGGCTTCATGGATGGGCCGAATGTCCTCATTCTGTTCCTGTGTCTTATGGTCTTATGGGTTTAGGAACAGCTTCTTCCCATCCACCGTCAGATTTCTGAATGGTCCATGAACACGACCTCATTATTTTGCTCTCTGTTTGCACTATTTATGTACAATGTATATATTCTTCTAATTTATCGTATGTTTTATGTATTGCACTATACTCTGCCATAAAGTGATATGTAACTGATTCTGATTCTTTGTGAAAACTGGCAGATATAAAGGCAAACCGATGCGTTTATTGATGCTGAAACCTCATCTGATTTCATTGCCAAATGAAAGGCGATGTGTAATCAGCACTTCACTGTGGAGCAGAGGGCTCTAAACTGAGCCGCAGTACAGGGCTCTGATTAAAACTCAGGGGAAACAAAAATTCTCAATGTCACTGGGGAGAGGACGGCAGCTGCTGGTTACTCCAAATCTCTTCTCAAAGATGGAGTATTTCAAATGTGATGGACAGTGATTCCAGCTTCCACCATTGCTGTCAGTGGTGGGTGGGGCCAGAGGAAATAGAAACATCATAAGTCATAGGAGCAGAATTGGGCTATTCAGCCCATCGAGTCTGCTCTGCCATTCCATCATGGCTGATTTATTATCCCTCTCAACCCCATTCTCCTGTCTTCTTCCCATAACCTTTCACACCCTGACTAATCAAGAACCTATCAGCCTCCACTTTAAATATACCCAATGACTTGGCCTCCAAAGCCATCAATGGCAATGAATTCCACAGATTCTCCAACTTCTGGCTAAAGAATTTTCTCCTCATCTCTGTTATAAATGGGCCTCCCCCTAGTCTGAGGCTATGCCCTCGGGCTCTAGGCCCACCCATCATAGGAAACATCCTCTCCACATTCACTCTATCTAGACCTTTCAATATTTGATAGATTTAATGAGATCCCCCCTCATTCGTCTACACTCCAGCGAGTACAGATCTAGAGCCATCAAATGCTCGGCACATGTTAACCCTTTCATTCCCGGAATCACCTTTGAACTCTCACCAATGCCAGCACATCAGGAGAGACTACAGAGGAGAGAGTGGAGGGATAGAAAGGGAAGGCAGAGGAGGGGAGTGGGAGAGCAGGGAGGGGAGGGAGTGGAGGAAAGGGGAGGTTGTTGGGGTGGTTTTGGGGATAGGGGATTTAGGGACAGCGATGTGGGGAGTTAGAGGACGGGCTAGTGTCCAAATCTCAGTCTCTGCTTTATGCTTGAAGGCTAGTGGCGTAGGTTTGAACAGAATTTGAGACATTTCTCTGTGTTTCAATGATAAATAAATCTGAATCTAAATTCAAGAGATTCTACATTCAACATTGTTTAATGTTATTTCCAGTACACGAGGGTAAAGGAGAACAAAATAACTGTTACTCTGGGTCCGATACAGCACAAAAAGACACAATAAGATAAAGAGCAGAATGTTAAAAAACACAATAAATATAAACACTTAAGATAGATTGATTGTATGTCCATAAAGTGATGCTTGGCACAGGAGTGTCTGCATGTAAGGTGAATGACAGGAAATGATAAAGTTGCGGTGAATTGTAGGAAGAGGGGAAGGATGAAGAGGAGAAGAGAGCAGGAAAGTGGGAAGGAGCAAAGGAGAAAGAAGGGAGGGCTGAGGAGAGTCGGGGTAAGTGAATGGGGTATTCACAAAGCGTCAAGACAAAGACAATCTCGGAACTCACAACATCACTTTCCAATTTTATTAACATAAACTTTGGATTGGAGATTTCAGATTTTTATTAAACACAGCATTCCTTATAGGTGTAGAATTGAAAATCACCCCATTTGCCAAATGAACACGGAACTCCCCCTCTGCAGCCCAGCATTACTGGAAGAGGCAATGGCCAGCGCAGGTTAGGCATAGAGTAAGATTCCTCCCCACTGTCCTGTCATGCACTCCCAGGCCACGGGTTGGATGCAGGGTGAAACTCCCTCGATAATGCTCGGCAGCCTCTCCCTGCCCCACCGTTGCCCCGTTTTGCTCTCCGATCTCTCTGAAACAGCACCGCACTGTCCTCAACACCTCCCGCCACTCTAAAGGTTAACTTGCAGGTTGAGTCGGTGGTGAGGAAGGCAAATGCAATGTTAGCATTCATTTCAAGAGGACTGGAAAATAAAGGCGAGGGTGTGACGCTGAGGCACTGGTCAGGTCACGAATGGCCTAATTCTGCTCCTATGTCACAAGGACAACTGTGAGCTCCGTACCCTGGGGGTGGGAGGTGTGGGGAGGTTTGTGTGTAACCAGGCACGGGGTAAAAGGGAGCCTGATTGCAGCCACAGGAAGGTCAGAGATGGGGGGACATGGGGTGATGTAGATCTGCAGAGGTTGGAGAGGAATTACAGTGGAAGTTGTTTTGACCTGGAATTGGTCAGAGCCTGACCCTTTCCGGAGACTAGATCTGGGTGGGATCTGGCACTTACCAGAGGGCCTATTCCTACCTGGCCTCCACCTCTCCTCGTGTTCCATTTGACCCTGATATCTGTGTGAAGAGTATGTTTTCTTAAAACTTGCTTCTGTGATTAATAATTAAACCTTTATGTGGCTAAATTTCCCATTCAGATAAATGGTTTTAATATTTAAATGTATTTCGAATCCAGGATTTAAGTGGCTTGGAGATCGATGATGGGTTATAGTAACATTAATCACCATCTCTATGCACTGTTTTCCCAGTCCTCGGCCTCATTACAAATCACCATCCTTTAAAATCAAATCGACAGTGGCTGCAACTCCATTCGTCAGCTGGTTGCAACTTGGAGCCACTGATGATCACAGAATGACCTTTAACCCAACCCCAACTGCCCTCTGAACCCTGAGGTGAATGAATATCAATCTCACTTGCTTTCTGACCCCTGAGGTAAATGAACATCGACCGCACTCTGCTCTTTCATCCCTGAGGTGAATGAACATTGACCCCACTCACCCTCTGACCCCTGAGGTGAATGAACATCGACCCCACTCTACCCTTTCATCCCTGAGGTGAATGAACATCAATCTCACTTGCTCTCTGACCCCTGAGGTGAATGAACACCGACCTCACTCTGCCCTCTGAGAGTGAAATGGCTTTGACCAGATTCACCATCTGACGCCTGGGTTGAATGAACTTTGACTTTATGTAAATTGGCCATGATGGAATGGTGGAACAGACTCAATGGGTTGAATGGCCTAATTCTACTCTTATATCTTATGGTTTACCTGAGGGACGGAGAGAAAGAAAGATGAGGTGGAATATTCAGGGATATGCTTTGTGCTTTGGGGAATGTGGGTGTTGGGAATGGACGCTGCCATCTGAGGCATGTCACAGGAGTGGAAGGACACCTCAACCCTCCCTACACAACGTCCTTCCCTCAGCTGAATGTGGGACTGTCTCCCCAGTGGGAGGTCAAAGGTCAAAGTACATATATGTCACCATATACAGCACAGAGATTCGTGTCCCTTGTGTAAATCAGTAAATTGTTGAACCATAATAGAATCAATGAAAGACCACTGAATGGGGCTCCTGTATCTTCTTCCTGATGGCAGCAATGAGAAGGGAGTTTGACCCGGGTGGTGGGAGTCCCTGATGATGGATGCTGCTTTCCTGCGACAGTGCTCAATGGTGGGGAGGGCTTCACCCGTGATTGACTGGACCGTATCCACTACTTTTGTAGGATTTTCTGCTCGAGGGCATCGGGGTTTCCATTCCGGGCTGTGATGTAACCAGTCACAAACACACCTAAGAAGTTTGTCATAGTTTGAGATGTCAGGCTGGATCTTCACAAGCTTCTCAGGAATTAGTGGCGCTGTCGTGCTTTCTCTGTAGTTGCACTTACGAGCTGGGCCCAGGACCGGTCTGTTAACACCGAGGAATTCAAAGTTGATAACCCTCCCCACCTCTGATCCCATGATGAGGACTGGTTCACAGAACTCCGGATTCGCTCTCCTGAAGTCAATAATCAGCTCCTTGGTCTTGCTGACACTGAGTAAGAGGTTGTTGTGGCACCCCCCAGACAGATTTTCAATCCCCCTCCGATATGCTGATTCATCACAAACAAGAGAAAGCCTGCAGGTGCTGGAAATCCAAAGCAACACACACAAAATGCTGGATGAACTCAGCAGGCCAGGCAGCATCTATGGGAAAGAATAAACAGTCGACTCTTTACCAGTCGGGCTGAGACCCTTCTTCAGGACTGGAAAGGGAGGGGAGAAGTCAGAGTAAGAAGATGGGGGGAGGGGAGGAGGAAGTACAAGGTGGCAGGGGACCGGTGAGACCGGGAGAGGGTGATGGCGTGGAGTAAAGAGCTGGGAAGTTGATTGCTGAAAGAGATACAGGACTGGAGGAGGGGTAATGTGAAAGGAGAGGACAGAAGACCATGGAAGAAAGAGATGGGGGAAGAGCAGGTAAGGAGTTAAGGTGAGAGAGGGAAAGAGAGATGGGAATAGTGAAGTGAGGGGGTGGGTTCCTCCAACTTCCTTCCAACCCAGAGTTGTAGCCATGAGCACTTGCATGGATCCCAGCTTTGCCTGCCTTTTCATCGGCTATGTGGAACAGTCCACATTCCAAGCCCACAATGGTATCACTCCTTTGCTCCATCGACAACTGCTTCCTGCACCCATGCTCAGATGGTCAATTTCATCAACTTTGCCTCTAACTTCCACCCTGCCCTCAAATTTACCTGGTCCATTTCTGACACCTCTCTTCCCTTTCTCAATCTCACTGCATCCATCTCCGGAGACACTCTATCTACTGATGTATTTTATAAACCTACTGACTCTCACAGCTATCTGGACTATACCTCTTCCCACCCTGGTACTTGTAAAAATGCCGCCGTCTTCTCTCAATTCCTCTGTTTCTGCTGCATCTGCTCTCAGGACGAAGTTTTTCCATTCCAGACCAACTGAGGAATCCTCCTTTTCAAAGAAAGGGGCTTCCCTTCCTCCACCATCAACACTGCCCTCAACCGCATTCTTCAATTTCACACACATCTGTCCTCTCCCCATCCTCCTGCCCCTGTACCAGGGATAGGGTTCCTCTTGTCTTCATCCTCCACCCCACCAGACACCACATCCAGCACATAATTCTCTGTAACTTCTGCCATCTCCAACAGGATCCCACCATGAAGCACATCTTCCCCTCTCCCCCACTTTCTGCTTTCTGCAGGGATCACTCCCTACGCGACTCCCTGGTCTATTCATCCCTCCCCACTGATCTCCCTCCTGGCACTTACCCTTGCAAGCGGAACAAGTGCTGCACCTGCCCCTACACCTCCTCCCTCACTACCATTCAGGGCCCGAAACAGTCCTTCCAGGAGAGGTGACACTTCACCTGTGTGTCTATTGGGGTGATCTACTGTGTTGGGTGCTCCCGGTGTGACCTCCTGTACATCGGCAAGATCCGATATAGATTGGGAGACCACTTTGCTGAGCATTACTGTGTTTGGTGCTCCCGGCGTGGCCTCCCTTACATCAGTGAAACCCAAGGTCAAACACCTTCACTCCATCTGCCAGAAAAACCGGGATCTCCCGGTGGCCACCCATTTCAATTCTACATCACATTTCCATTACAGCATGTCAGTCCTTGGCTTCCTCTGCTGCTGTGGAGGGACAACACTTTATATTCCATCTGGATAGTCTCCAGCCTCATGGTATGGGCACTGATTTCTCAAACTTCTGGTAATGCCCCCCACCCCCTTCACCATTCCCCATTCCCATTTCCCCCTCTCGCCTTATCTCCTTGCCTGCCCGTCTCCTCCCTCTATTCTTTCTTCCATGGCCTTCTGTCCTCTCCTGTCACATTCCTTGTTCTCTAGTGCTTTATCTTTTTCACCAATCAACTTCCCAGCTCTTTACTTCACCACCTCCCCCTCTCCCGGTTTCACCAGTCGCCCTCCACCACTCCCCCCATCTTCTTACTCTGACTTCTCCCCTCTCTTTCCAGTCCTGATGAAGGGTCTCGGACCAAAACAAAGACTGTACTCTTTTCCACAGATGCTGCCTGACCTGCTGAGTTCCTCCACCGTTTCGTGTGTATTGTTTGGATTCGTCACCACCTTTGCTTTGGCCTATGACGTCAGCGAACTTAAATGTGGCATTAGAGCTGTGCTTAAGCGTAACAGTCACAAGTGTAAACCAAGCAGAGCAGGGGGCTAGGCACACAGCCTTGAGAGCAGGGGGCTAGGCACACAGCCTTGAGAGCAGGGGGCAGGGCACACAGCCTTGAGAGCAGGGGGCTAGGCACACAGCCTTGAGAGCAGGGGGCAGGGCACACAGCCTTGAGAGCAGGGGGCAGGGCACGCAGCCTTGAGAGCAGGGGGCTAGGCACACAGCCTTGAGAGCAGGGGGCAGGGCACACAGCCTTGAGAGCAGGGGACAGGGCACGCAGCCTTGAGAGCAGGGGACAGGGCACGCAGCCTTGAGAGCAGGGGACAGGGCACACAGCCTTGAGAGCAGGGGGCAGGGCACACAGCCTTGAGAGCAGGGGGCAGGGCACGCAGCCAGGTGGTGCATCTGTGCTGCAGGAGATTGTGGAGCAAATGTTATTGGCAATCTGAACTGACTGGGGTCTGCAAGTGTATGTATCTGTGAGAGACAGAGTGTCAGTCAGTGTATCACTGTGTGTGTGAGTGTTTGTGTGAACGTCAGTGTGGTCACTATGTATATATGTATGTGCGTGTGTATCATTGTGTTAGCGTGTGAGTGCGTGTGTGTCACTGTGCATGTGTGTCAGTGAGTGCGTGTGGAGCACCTGGAAGAAACCCATGCAATTACAGGACTGTAGTCACGTTGTGATGTTTCTCCGTGTTGAAGGGTCGACTGTAATCACAGTGTGACGTTTATCCGTGGTGAGGGGGTCATCTGGAATCACAGTGTGAAATTTATCCGTGGTGAGGGGTCGTCTGGAATCACAGTGTGACGCTTGTTGGTGGTGAGGGGTCGTCTGGAATCACAGTGTGACATTTATCCGTGGTGAGGGGTCGTCTGGAATCACAGTGTGACGCTTGTTGGTGGTGAGGGGTCGACTGTAATCACAGTGTGACGCTTGTCGGTGGTGAGGGGTTGTCTGGAATCACAGTGTGACGTTTGTCCATAGTGAGGGGTCGTCTGGAATTACAATGAGACGTTTGTCAGTGGTGAGGGGTCGTCTGGAATCACAGTGTGACGTTTGTCGGTGGTGAGGGGTCGTCTGGAATCAGAGTGTGACGTTTGTCGGTGGTGAGGGGTCGTCTGGAATCACAGTGAGACGTTTGTCGGTGGTGAGGGGTCTTCTGTAATCACAGTGTGACGCTTGTCCATGGTGAGGGGTCGTCTGGAATCACAGTGTGACGTTTGTCGGTGGTGAGGGGTCGTCTGGAATCACAGTGTGACGTTTGTCGGTGGTGAGGGGTCGTCTGGAATCACAGTGTGACGTTTGTCCGTGGTGAGGCGTTGGCTGTAATCACAATGAGATGTTTGTCCGTGGTGAGGGGTCGTCTGGAATGACAGTGTGAAGTTTGTCGGTGGTGAGGGGTCGTCTGGAATCACAGTGTTACGTTTGTCCATGGTGAGGCGTTGGCTGTAATCACAATGAGACGTTTGTCGGTGGTGAGGGTTCGTCTGTAATCACAGTGTGACGCTTGTCGGTGGTGAGGGGTCGTCTGGAATCACAGTGTGACGTTTGTCGGTGGTGAGGGGTCGTCGTTAGTCTAGAGGGGGAGGTACCCACATAGACTGCCTGTATATCTCTCGGGCTTACATCTCCCGCGTGTGGGCAGCTTCCATGCAGCTAATGTCGTGATCTGACAATCACCTTGTGTGGGTGGAATTTACTCCTCTGAACCCTCGGGTGGGATCTGGGTATTGGATTCTCAGGGGCGGGAGATATACTGTGGGTGATACTGGATCCTCGGGATGGGGGAGATGTACTGTGGGTGATACTGGATCCTCGGGATGGGGGAGATGTACAGGGGGGTGACACTGGATCCTCGGCATGGGGGAGATGTACTGTGGGTGATACTGGATCCTCGGGATGGGGGAGATGTACAGGGGGGTGATACTGGATCCTCGGGATGTGGGAGATGTACTGTGGGTGACACTGGATCCTCGAGATGGGGGAGATGTACAGGGGGGTGATACTGGATCCTCGGGATGGGGAATGTACAGGGGGGTGATACTAGATCCTCGGAATGGGGGACATGTACAGGGGGGTGATACTGGATCCTCGGGATGGGGGAGATGTACAGGGGGGTGAAACTGGATCCTCGGGATGGGGGAGATGTACTGTGGGTGATACTGGATCCTCGAGATTGGGGAGATGTACTGTGGGTGATACTGGATCCTCGCGATGGGAGAGATGTACAGGGGGGTGATACTGGATCCTCAGGATGGGGGAGATGTACAGGGGGGTGATACTGGATCCTCAGGATGGGGGAGATGTACTGTGGGTGATATTGGATCCTCGGGATGGGGGAGATGTACAGGGTCTTGATACTGGATCCTCGGGATGGGGGAGATGTACTGTGGGTGATACTGGATCCTCGGGATGGTGGAGATGTACTGTGGGTGATACTGGATCCTCGGGATGGGGGAGATGTACAGGGGGGTGATACTGGATCCTCGGGATGGGGGAGATGTACAGGGGGGTGACACTGGATCCTCGGCATGGGGGAGATGTACTGTGGGTGATACTGGATCCTCGGGATGGGGGAGATGTACAGGGGGGTGATACTGGATCCTCGGGATGGGGGAGCTGTACTGTGGGTGACACTGGATCCTCGAGATGGGGGAGATGTACAGGGGGGTGATACTGGATCCTCGGGATGGGGAATGTACAGGGGGGTGATACTAGATCCTCGGGATGGGGGACATGTACAGGGGGGTGATACTGGATCCTCGGGATGGGTGAGAGGTACTGTGGGTGATACTGGATCCTCGGGATGGTGGAGATGTACTGTGGGTGATACTGGATCCTCGGGATGGGGGAGATGTACAGGGGGGTGATACTGGATCCTCGGGATGGGGGAGATGTACTGTGGGTGATACTGGATCCTCGGGATGGGGGAGATGTACAGGGGGGTGATACTGGATCCTCGGGATGTGGGAGATGTACTGTGGGTGACACTGGATCCTCGAGATGGGGGAGATGTACAGGGGGGTGATACTGGATCCTCGGGATGGGGAATGTACAGGGGGGTGATACTAGATCCTCGGAATGGGGGACATGTACAGGGGGGTGATACTGGATCCTCGGGATGGGGGAGATGTACAGGGGGGTGAAACTGGATCCTCGGGATGGGGGAGATGTACTGTGGGTGATACTGGATCCTCGAGATTGGGGAGATGTACTGTGGGTGATACTGGATCCTCGCGATGGGAGAGATGTACAGGGGGGTGATACTGGATCCTCAGGATGGGGGAGATGTACAGGGGGGTGATACTGGATCCTCAGGATGGGGGAGATGTACTGTGGGTGATATTGGATCCTCGGGATGGGGGAGATGTACAGGGTCTTGATACTGGATCCTCGGGATGGGGGAGATGTACTGTGGGTGATACTGGATCCTCGGGATGGTGGAGATGTACTGTGGGTGATACTGGATCCTCGGGATGGGGGAGATGTACAGGGGGGTGATACTGGATCCTCGGGATGGGGGAGATGTACAGGGGGGTGACACTGGATCCTCGGCATGGGGGAGATGTACTGTGGGTGATACTGGATCCTCGGGATGGGGGAGATGTACAGGGGGATGATACTGGATCCTCGGGATGGGGGAGCTGTACTGTGGGTGACACTGGATCCTCGAGATGGGGGAGATGTACATGGGGGTGATACTGGATCCTCGGGATGGGGAATGTACAGGGGGGTGATACTAGATCCTCGGGATGGGGGACATGTACAGGGGGGTGATACTGGATCCTCGTTTTGGGTGAGAGGTACTGTGGGTGATACTGGATCCTCGGGATGGTGGAGATGTACTGTGGGTGATACTGGATCCTCGGGATGGGGGAGATGTACAGGGGGGTGATACTGGATCCTCGGGATGGGAGAGATGTACAGGGGGGTGATACTGGATCCTCAGGATGGGGGAGATGTACAGGGGGGTGATACTGGATCCACAGGATGGGGGAGATGTACTGTGGGTGATATTGGATCCTCGGGATGGGGGAGATGTACAGGGTCTTGATACTGGATCCTCGGGATGGGGGAGATGTACTGTGGGTGATACTGGATCCTCGGGATGGTGGAGATGTACTGTGGGTGATACTGGATCCTCGGGATGGGGGAGATGTACAGGGGGGTGATACTGGATCCTCGGGATGGGGGAGATGTACAGGGGGGTGACACTGGATCCTCGGCATGGGGGAGATGTACTGTGGGTGATACTGGATCCTCGGGATGGGGGAGATGTACAGGGGGGTGATACTGGATCCTCGGGATGGGGGAGCTGTACTGTGGGTGACACTGGATCCTAGAGATGGGGGAGATGTACAGGGGGGTGATACTGGATCCTCGGGATGGGGGAGATGTACTGTGGGTGAAACTGGATCCTCGGGATGGGGGAGATGTACTGTGGCTGATACTGGATCCTCCGGATGGGGGAGATGTACTGTGGGTGATACTGGATCCTCGGGATGGGGGAGATGTACTGTGGGTGATACTGGATCCTCGGGGTGGGGGAGATGTACAGGGGGGTGATACTGGATCCTCGGGATGGGTGAGATGTACTGTGGGTGATACTGGATCCTCCGGATGGGGGAGATGTACTGTGGGTGATACTGGATCCTCGGGATGGGGGAGATGTACTGTGGGTGATACTGGATTCTCGGGGTGGGGGAGATGTACAGGGGGGTGATACTGGATCCTCGGGATGGTGGAGATGTACTGTGGGTGATACTGGATCCTCGGGATGGGGGAGATGTACAGGGGGGTGATACTGGATCCTCGGGATGGGGGAGATGTACAGGGGGGTGACACTGGATCCTCGGCATGGGGGAGATGTACTGTGGGTGATACTGGATCCTCGGGATGGGGGAGATGTACAGGGGGGTAATACTGGATCCTCGGGATGGGGGAGCTGTACTGTGGGTGACACTGGATCCTCGAGATGGGGGAGATGTACAGGGGGGTGATACTGGATCCTCGGGATGGGAATGTACAGGGGGGTGATACTAGATCCTCGGGATGGGGGACATGAACAGGGGGGTGATACTGGATCCTCGGGATGGGGGAGATGTACTGTGGGTGATACTGGATCCACAGGATGGGGGAGATGTACAGGGGGGTGAAACTGGATCCTCGGGATGGGGGAGATGTACTGTGGGTGATACTGGATCCTCGAGATGGGGGAGATGTACTGTGGGTGATATTGGATCCTCGCGATGGGGGATGTACAGGGGGGTGATACTGGATCCTCGGGATGGGAGAGATGTACTGTGGGTGATACAGGATCCTCCGGATGGCGGAGATGTACTGTGGGTGATACTGGATCCTCGGGATGGGGGAGATGTACTGTGGGTGATACTGGATCCTCGGGGTGGGGGAGATGTACAGGGGGGTGATACTGGATCCTCGGGATGGGGAATGTACAGGGGGGTGATACTAGATCCTCGGGATGGGGGACATGTACAGGGGGGTGATACTGGATCCTCGGGATGGGGGAGATGTACTGTGGGTGATACTGGATCCACAGGATGGGGGAGATGTACAGGGGGGTGAAACTGGATCCTCGGGATGGGGGAGATGTACTGTGGGTGATACTGGATCCTCCGGATGGGGGAGATGTACTGTGGGTGATACTGGATCCTCGGGATGGGGGAGATGTACTGTGGGTGATACTGGATCCTCGGGGTGGGGGAGATGTACAGGGGGGTGATACTGGATCCTCGGGATGGGTGAGATGTACTGTGGGTGATACTGGATCCTCGGGGTGGGGGAGATGTACAGGAGGGTGATACTGGATCCTCGGGATGGGTGAGATGTACTGTGGGTGATACTGGATCCTCGGGATGGTAGATGTACAGGGGGGTGATACTGGATCCTCGGGATGGTGGAGATGTACTGTGGGTGATACTGGATCCTCGGGATGGGGGAGATGTACAGGGGGGTGATACTGGATCCTCGGGATGGGGGAGATGTACAGGGGGGTGACACTGGATCCTCGGCATGGGGGAGATGTACTGTGGGTGATACTGGATCCTCGGAATGGGGGAGATGTACAGGGGGGTGATACTGGATCCTCGAGATGGGGGAGCTGTACTGTGGGTGACACTGGATCCTCGAGATGGGGGAGATGTACAGGGGGGTGATACTGGATCCTCGGGATGGGGAATGTACAGGGGGGTGATACTAGATCCTCGGGATGGGGGAGATGTACTGTGGGTGATACTGGATCCTCGAGATGGGGGAGATGTACTGTGGGTGATATTGGATCCTCGGGATGGGGGATGTACAGGGGGGTGATACTGGATCCTCGGGATGGGAGAGATGTACTGTGGGTGATACTGGATCCTCCGGATGGCGGAGATGTACAGGGGGGTGATACTGGATCCTCGGGATGGGGAATGTACAGGGGGGTGATACTAGATCCTCGGGATGGGGGAGATGTACAGGGGGGTGAAACTGGATCCTCGGGATGGGGGAGATATACTGTGGGTGATACTGGATCTTCGAGATGGGGGAGATGTACTGTGGGTGATATTGGATCCTCGGGATGGGGGATGTACAGGGGGGTGATACTGGATCCTCGGGATGGGAGAGATGTACTGTGGGTGATACTGGATCCTCCGGATGGCGGAGATGCGGGATGGGTCGGGATGGTAGATGTACGTGGATGGGGTGATACTGGATCTCGGATGGGGGAGATGTACTGTGGGTGATATTGGATCCTCGGGATGGGGGATGTACAGGGGGGTGATACTGGATCCTCGGGATGGGAGAGATGTACTGTGGGTGATACTGGATCCTCCGGATGGCGGAGATGTACTGTGGGTGATACTGGATCCTCGGGATGGGGGAGATGTACTGTGGGAGATACTGGAAGATGTACAGGGGGTTGATACTGGATCCTCGGGATGGGTGAGATGTACTGTGGGTGATATTGGATCCTCGGGATGGTAGATGTACAGGGGGGTGATACTGGATCCTCGGGATGGTGGAGTTGTACTGTGGGTGATACTGGATCCTCGGGATGGGGGAGATGTACAGCGTGGTGATACTGGATCCTCGGGATGGGGGAGATATACTGTGGGTGATACTGGATCCTCGAGATGGGGGAGATGTACAGGGGGGTGATACTAGATCCTCGGGATGGGGGAGATGTACAGGGGGGTGATACTGGATCCTCGGGATGGGGGAGCTGTACTGTGGGTGATACTGGATCCTCGAGATGGGGGAGATGTACAGGGGGGTGATACTGGATCCTCGGGATGGGGAATGTACAGGGGGGTGATACTAGATCCTCGGGATGGGGGACATGTACAGGGGGGTGATACTGGATCCTCGGGATGGGGGAGATGTACTGTGGGTGATACTGGATCCACAGGATGGGGGAGATGTACAGGGGGGTGAAACTGGATCCTCGGGATGGGGGAGATGTACTGTGGGTGATACTGGATCCTCGAGATGGGTGAGATGTACTGTGGGTGATATTGGATCCTCGGGATGGGGGATGTACAGGGGGGTGATACTGGATCCTCGGGATGGGGGAGATGTACTGTGGGTGATATTGGATCCTCGGGATGGGGGATGTACAGGGGGGTGATACTGGATCCTCGGGATGGGCGAGATGTACTGTGGGTGATACTAGATCCTCGGGATGGGGGACATGTACAGGGGGGTGATACTGGATCCTCGGGATGGGGGAGATGTACTGTGGGTGATACTGGATCCACAGGATGGGGGAGATGTACAGGGGGGTGAAACTGGATCCTCGGGATGGGGGAGATGTACTGTGGGTGATACTGGATCCTCGAGATGGGGGAGATGTACTGTGGTTGATATTGGATCCTCGGGATGGGGGATGTACAGGGGGGTGATACTGGATCCTCGGGATGGGCGAGATGTACTGTGGGTGATACTAGATCCTCCGGATGGGGGAGATGTACTGTGGGTGATACTGGATCCTCAGGATGGTAGATGTACAGGGGGGTGATACTGGATCCTCGGGATGGGGGACATGTGCAGGGGGGTGATACTGGATCCTCGGGATGGGGGAGATGTACTGTGGGTGATACTGGATCCACAGGATGGGGGAGATGTACAGGGGGGTGAAACTGGATCCTCGGGATGGGGGAGATGTACTGTGGGTGATACTGGATCCTCGAGATGGGGGAGATGTACTGTGGGTGATATTGGATCCTCGGGATGGGGGATGTACAGGGGGGTGATACTGGATCCTCGGGATGGGCGAGATGTACTGTGGGTGATACTAGATCCTCCGGATGGGGGAGATGTACTGTGGGTGATACTGGATCCTCGGGATGGTAGATGTACAGGGGGGTGATACTGGATCCTCGGGATGGTGGAGATGTACTGTGGGTGATACTGGATCCTCGGGATGGGGGAGATGTACAGGGGGATGATACTGGATCCTCGGGATGGGGGAGATGTACAGGGGGGTGACACTGGATCCTCGGCATGGGGGAGATGTACTGTGGGTGATACTGGATCCTCGGGATGGGGGAGATGTACAGGGGGGTGATACTGGATCCTCGGGATGGGGGAGCTGTACTGTGGGTGACACTGGATCCTCGAGATGGGGGAGATGTACAGGGGGGTGAAACTGGATCCTCGGGATGGGGGAGATGTACTGTGGGTGATACTGGATCCTCGAGATGGGGGAGATGTACTGTGGTTGATATTGGATCCTCGGGATGGGGGATGTACAGGGGGGTGATACTGGATCCTCGGGATGGGCGAGATGTACTGTGGGTGATACTAGATCCTCCGGATGGGGGAGATGTACTGTGGGTGATACTGGATCCTCAGGATGGTAGATGTACAGGGGGGTGATACTGGATCCTCGGGATGGGGGACATGTGCAGGGGGGTGATACTGGATCCTCGGGATGGGGGAGATGTACTGTGGGTGATACTGGATCCACAGGATGGGGGAGATGTACAGGGGGGTGAAACTGGATCCTCGGGATGGGGGAGATGTACTGTGGGTGATACTGGATCCTCGAGATGGGGGAGATGTACTGTGGGTGATATTGGATCCTCGGGATGGGGGATGTACAGGGGGGTGATACTGGATCCTCGGGATGGGCGAGATGTACTGTGGGTGATACTAGATCCTCCGGATGGGGGAGATGTACTGTGGGTGATACTGGATCCTCGGGATGGTAGATGTACAGGGGGGTGATACTGGATCCTCGGGATGGTGGAGATGTACTGTGGGTGATACTGGATCCTCGGGATGGGGGAGATGTACAGGGGGATGATACTGGATCCTCGGGATGGGGGAGATGTACAGGGGGGTGACACTGGATCCTCGGCATGGGGGAGATGTACTGTGGGTGATACTGGATCCTCGGGATGGGGGAGATGTACAGGGGGGTGATACTGGATCCTCGGGATGGGGGAGCTGTACTGTGGGTGACACTGGATCCTCGAGATGGGGGAGATGTACAGGGGGGTGATACTGGATCCTCGGGTTGGGGAATGTACAGGGTGGTGATACTAGATCTTCGGGATGGGGGACATGTACAGGGGGGTGATACTGGATCCTCGGGATGGGGGAGATGTACTGTGGGTGATACTGGATCCACAGGATGGGGGAGATGTACAGGGGGTTGAAACTGGATCCTCGGGATGGGGTAGATGTACTGTGGGTGATACTGGATCCTCCGGATGGGGGAGATGTACTGTGGGTGATACTGGATCCTCGGTATGGGGGAGATGTACTGTGGGTGATACTGGATCCTCGGGGTGGGGGAGATGTACAGGGGGGTGATACTGGATCCTCGGGATGGGGGAGATGTACTGTGGGTGATACTGGATCCTCAGGATGGTAGATGTACAGGGGGGTGATACTGGATCCTCGGGATGGGGGAGATGTACAGGGGGGTGACACTGGATCCTCGGCATGGGGGAGATGTACTGTGGGTGATACTGGATCCTCGGGATGGGGGAGATGTACAGGGGGGTGATACTGGATCCTCGGGATGGGGGAGCTGTACTGTGGGTGACACTGGATCCTCGAGATGGGGGAGATGTACAGGGGGGTGATACTGGATCCTCGGGATGGGGAATGTACAGGGGGGTGATACTAGATCCTCTGGATGGGGGACATGTACAGGGGGGTGATACTGGATCCTCGGGATGGGGGAGATGTACTGTGGGTGATACTGGATCCACAGGATGGGGGAGATGTACAGGGGGGTGAAACTGGATCCTCGGGATTGGGGAGATGTACTGTGGGTGATACTGGATCCTCGAGATGGGGGAGATGTACTGTGGGTGATACTGGATCCTCGGGATGGGCAAGATGTACAGGGGGATGATACTGGATCTTCGGGATGGTGGATGTACTGGGTGCTGATACTGGATCCTCGGGATGGGGGAAATGTAATGGGAGTGATACTGGATCCTCGGGATGGGGGATGTACAGGGGGGTGATACTGGATCCTCGGGATGGCGGATGTACTGTGGGTGATACTGGATCCTCGGGATGGCGGATGTACTGTGGGTGATACTGGATCCTCAGGATGGGGGAGATGCACAGGGGGGTGATACTGGATCCTCGGGATGGGCGAGATGTACAGCAGGGTGGTACTGGATCTTCGGGATGGTTGATGTACTGGGTGGTGATACTGGATCCTCGGGATGGGGGAAATGTAATGGGAGTGAGACTGGATCCTTGGGATGGTGGATGTACAGTGGGGTGATACTGGATCCTCGGGATGGAGGAGATGTACTGTGGGTGATACTGGATCCTCGGGATGAGGGAGATGTACTGTGGGTGATACTGGATCCTCGGGATGGGGGAGATGGACAGGGGGGTGATACTGGATCCTCGGGATGGGGGAGATGTACTGTGGGTGATACAGGATCCTCGGGATGGGGGAGATGTACTGTGGGTGATACTGGATCCTCGGGATGGGGGAGATGTACAGGGGGGGTGATACTGGATCCTCGGGATGGGGGAGATGTACTGTGGGTGATACTGGATCCTCGGGATGGGGGAGATGTACTGTGGGTGATACTGGATCCTTGGGATGGTGGATGTACAGTGGGGTGACACTAGATCATCGGGATGGGGGAGATGTACTGTGGGTGATACTGGATTCTCGGGATGGGGGAGATGTACTGTGGGTGATACTGGATCCTCGGGATGGGGGAGATGTACAGGGGGGTGATACTGGATCCTCGGGATTGGGGATGTACAGGGGGTTGATACTGGATCCTCGGGATGGGGGAGATGTACAGTGGGGTGATACTGGATCCTCGGGATGGGGGAGATGTATGGGGGGGTTTACTGGATCCTCGGGATGGGGGAGATTTGCAAAGGGGTGATACTGGATCCTCGGGATGGGGGAGATGTACTGTGGGTGATACTGGATCCTCGGGATGGTGGAGATGTACTGTGTGTGATACTGGATCCTTGGGATGGTGGATGTACAGGGGGGTGATACTAGATCATCGGGATGGGGGAGATGTACTGTGGGTGACATTGGATCCTCGGGATGGGGGATGTATAGGGGGGTGATACTAGATCCTCGGGATGGTGGAGATGTACTGTGGGTGATACTGGATCCTCGGGATGGGGGTTGTACATGGGGGTGATACTAGATCCTCGGGATGGGGGAGATGTACTTTGGGTGATACTGGATCCTCGGGATGGGGGAGATGTCCAGGGGGGTGATACTGGATCCTCGGGATGGAGGAGATGTACTGTGGGTGATACTGGATCCTCGGGATGGGGGAGATGTACTGTGGGTGATACTGGATCCTCGGGATGGGGGAGATGTACAGGGGGGTGATACTGGATCCTCGGGATGGGGGAGATGTACAGGGGGGTGATACTGGATCCTCGGGATGGGGGAGATGTACTCTGGGTGATACTGGATCCTCGGGATGGGGGAGATGTACAGGGGGGTGATACTGGATCCTCGGGATGGGGGAGATGTACAGGGGTGTGATCCTGGATCCTCGGGATGGGGGAGATGTACTGTGGGTGATACTGGATCCTCGGGATCGGGGTGATGTACTGTGGGCGATACTGGATCCTCGGGATCGGGGAGATGTAATGGAAGTGATACTGGATCCTCTGGAATTCTTGGGAACTGCGAGATGTACAGGGGTAATGCTGGAGCTGGAAGAATTTCTGCATTTTCTGAGCAGAAGGAAGTTGGAATAATTAGATTCAGTTCAGAAAAGTGCAAGAGCATCATATGCAGCCAGTGACGCATAGCTTGTTTTGATGTGTGAGAATTTAATTCTCCATTTCTGCATTTGTACAGGAGATACAAAGAACCAAACCAGAGGTGAAGGCAACGAGAGGCAGAGAAACCGATTGACTGAACAAAGGAGAACTGGCGATAGAGAGTGAAGGACGGAAGAACGAGGGTGAAACAGAGCAAAGGAGAGCTGAAGGAAAGTGAGAGAGGGGGAGTGTGAAAGAGAGAGGGATTGACAGATGGAGAGGAAGAGACAAAGAAAGAGGCAGAGAGATTGAGAGAGAGAGAGAGAGAGGGAGGGAGAGAGAGGAGAACAAAAACAGTGAGAGGTAGAGAGGGTAGTAGGTCGAACCGTTAAGAATTTGAGTGAAGGGGCTTAGAGAGTGAAGAGTGGTGGTATGGGAGAGTGAGAGAGAGAGAGGAAAAGCAGGAGGAAGAGAATCAGAGAGGGGGAGGGTGGGGAGGCTGGAAAAATCAGAGAGGGAGTGGGAGAGAGAGAATGAGAGAAAAAAAATAAGAGAGCTAGAGAGGAAAAGCAGGGTGAAGAGAATCAGAGAGAGAAAGGGTGCAGGGGTGGGGAGGCTGGAACAATCAGAGAGGGAGTGAGAGAAAGAGTTTTTGAGAGAGAGGGAGGAATAGCAGGAGGAAGAGAATCAGAGAAGGAGAGGGTGGGGAGACAGACAGTGAAAATTCAGAGAGGGAGTGAGAGAGAGAGAACGAGTGCAGACAGAGTGAGGAAAAGCGTGGGAGATTGCCGGGTGTGAGAGTGAGAGAGAGAATGTGAGAGGAAGCGGAGAGTGGGAGAGACAGGGAGAGGGGAGACGGGGTGTAGGGTTACGCTGTGAACTCCTGATCTTTGCCTGGGTGTGGTGGCGTGTGACCATGAGGCTCTCGTACCTCTTCACCTTCATCCTCCTGTTTGGAATGCTGGGGCTGCTCTTCCTCATCCACATTCAGGACCTGCTGGAGGTGAACCACCAGGAGACCACAGGTCAGTCTTCTACCTTCTCCCTGTTCTGCTTTCTGTACCTGATTGGGGAGCGGACGCTGAGTTGAGAGGTGTCTGTACCATCCCCGGTTCCTCAGGCTACAGGCTCAGATGAGAGGGACAGGAAAGAGCAGATAGATTTCAATCCGAAAAATTGTGAAGTGATTCTCTTTGGAAGGTGGCGCATGAAGGCAGAGCACAGGGCTAATGGCAGGATTCTTAGCAGTGTGGAGGAACAGAGGGATATCCAGGTCTACATCCACAGATCTTTCAGTGTTGCCACACAAATTGACAGAGTGGTTCAGAAGGTGTATGGTGCGTTGGCCTTCATTGGTCGGGACATTGAGTTCAGGAGCCGGGAGGCAATGTTGAGGCCACCTAAAACTCTGGTTTGACCACACTTGGAATATTGTGCTCAGTTCTGGTCACTTCATTATAGGAAGGATGTGGAGGCTTTAGAGAGGGTGCAGGGGAGATTCACCAGGTTGCTGCCTGGAATGGAGAGCATGACTTATGAGGACAGGTTGAGCGAGCTAGGGTTTTTCTCTTTGGAGAGGAGGAGGATGAGAGCTGACTTGATGGAGGTGATAGAGGTGTACAAGATACATAGAGTGGACAGCCAGAGATTTTTCTTCAGGGTGGAAATGACTGATACAAGGGGACATAATTTTAAGGTGATTGGAGGAAAGTATAAGCAGATGTGAGAGGTAAGTTCTTTGCACAGAAAATGGTGGGTGTATGAAATGCGTTACCAGGGATGGTTCCAGAGGCAGATAACTTAGGGGCATTTAAGTGACTCTTAGATAGATGGGCGATAGGAAAATGGAGGGCTATGTGGGAGAGAAGGGTTAGATTGATCTTAGAGTAAGTTAAAAAGTTGGTGCAACGTTGTGAACCAAAGGACCTGTACTGTGGTAAAGTGGGAAATAATCTCCAATAGTTGGAGAGGAACAACTTTCAAATTATTAATGTAACCAGAAAACATGGAACTGCCCAAAGGATTGTGGATATTGGAGACATTCCTCTGAATACTGTACAGCTAGAGTCTGAATGTGAGAGAATTTAAACCCAGTACTCGTTACTACAGTCAGAAGGTGTTGTTCATGGGGTGAGTGGATCTGGGAAGGGAACAGGAACAAGTGGATCACTAGAGTAACATAATAGTTAGTGTGTAGTGTTTAGTGTAGGGTGTCATGGTAACACAGTATTTAGTACGTAGCGTTTAGCGTAGAGTACCACGGTAACAGTGTTAAGCATAGAATGCCCTGGTAAGATAGTGTTCAGACTAGGGTACCAGGGCAATGGAGTGGCTAGTGTGTAGGGTCCAGCATAGGGTGCCCCAGTAACGTCGTGTTTAGTGTAGGGTGCCAGGGTAATGTAGTGTTTGGTGTAGGGTGCCAGGGTAACATAATGTATAGTGTAGGGTGCCATGGTAACGTAGTGTTTAGTGTAGGGTGCCAGGGTAATGTAGTGTTTAGCGTAGGGTGCCAGGGTAACATAGTGTTTAGTGTAGGGTGCCCCGGTAACGTAGTGTTTAGTGTGTAGTGCTTAGCGTCTGTAACTGCGGTAACCCAGCGGTTATTACGCAGTGGTAACTGCATGGTGCTACAGTAGTTTGCGTTTAGCACAATGCTATTACAGGTCAGTTCATCAGCAGCCTCTTTAAGGAGTTTGTACTTTCTCTCCAGGCCCATGTGGGTTTCCTTTGGGTGCTCCGATTTCCTCCCACAGCTCAAAGACATGGTCATTGTGAATTGTTCTGTGATTACCGCCGGGTTTAATCAGTGAGTTGCTGAGCGGTGTGTCTCATTGGGGCAGAGGGGCCTGTTCCACGCTGTATCTCCAATCACAATAGAGATGTCCTGGGTTTGTCAGAAGGCCAGTCTGAGTGAAACCATTGTCCAGCTGGAACACTGTGGATAGTCAGATCGCTGTGGCTGAGATGGGCTCCTACCCTCTAATGTTTAACTCAAATCGACCTACATTTTTATACTTTCTCTAAAATAAGGGTCCTGGTTTGCAAGGCAGGGCTTATACTGATATATTTAAACAATGAATCTAGTACAGCCATAAATCACCCTTCAGCTCCAGAACCAGAGAATTTAAACAAGATGTGTATTCACACAAGAGATTCTGCTGTTGCTGGAAATCCAGAACAACACACACAGTACTGGAGGAACTCAGCAGGCCAGGCAGCATCTATGAAGGGGGCCGAACAGTGATTGCGTATTCCACTTCATAGGTGCTGACTAACCTGCTGAGTTCTTCACAAGACGAACAACCTGAATCCTCCCAATTTCTGCAATCACTGTCCCGTCACACACTCCCAGGACAGGGATAGTGTGGGTTAGACTGAGTAAATCTCCCCATACACTGTCCCGTCACACACTCCCAGGACAGGGATAGTGTGGGTTAGACTGAGTAAATCTCCCCATACACTGTCCCGTCACACACTCGCAGGACAGGGATAGTGTGGGTTAGACTGAGTAAATCTCCCCATACACTGTCCCGTCACACACTCCCAGGACAGGGATAGTGTAGGTTAGACTGAGTAAATCTCCCCATACACTGTCCCGTCACACACTCCCAGGACAGGGATAGTGTGGGTTAGACTGAGTAAATCTCCCTCTACACTGTCCCATCACACACTCCCAGGACAGGGATAGTGTAGGTTAGACTGAGTAAATCTCCCTCTACACTGTCCCATCACACACGTCTATTACCCTCCAGCCAGCAGGCTCCTGAACCAGCGTAGATAACTTCACTGACCACAGCTCTGAGCTGATTCTGTGACCTACAACCTCACTCTCCACAGCTCGTGTTCTCAGAGTTATTACTTTTATTGTTTGCCAATTGTCTTGCTTTGCATGTTGGCAGTTTGTCATTTTTTATGTATGTTTTTGTCAATTCTATCATATTTCTTTTTTTTCAGTAAATACCTCCAAGAAGATGAATCTCAGGGTTGTATTTGGTGACATGCACATACTTTGATAATAAATTTACTTTGTCTTTGAGTAAAGCTCCCTCTACACCATCATTCTGATAAAGTGACAGTAAGTAAGACAGGTGGATCAGAACTCTGGGGTGGAAATGAGCCCATTGGCAAGCCTCAGAGTGAGGAAATACAAAAATAACCAGGAGTCGTTTTGGTGCTGAGGGTGAACCTCTGCCTGTGTGGACACTGGGGGTGGGGTGCTGGAACTTGGGGAGCTCACTAGACGTGTGCCTGGAAGCTCAGACAACAGGCCTTTCTGCCCTTTGTGCTGTCCAACAACTCCCGATTTAACCCTCATCTAATCACAGGATAATGTACAATGACCAATTAACCTACTAACCAGTGCGTTTTTGGATTGGGGGGAGGAGACTGGAAACACCCGGAGGAAACCCATGCGTACACTAGAAGACTGCACAAACTTTCTTACAGATGACGCTGGAATTGAACTCTGAACTCAGACGCCCCGAGGTGTAGTAGCGTTGTACTAAGTGGAGGCTTTCTCATTCTCCCTCCCATCATCAAGAACACAGCTTCTATGAATTAGAATTGGAATCAGAAGCAGAATCAAGTTTATTACACTGGACAACAAATATTTTTAAATGTTTTCCTTTTTCAGAAACTTTTTGGTTTCTGCTAGACCACTTGAAGCTGAGAACAAATTCAATTTCAGATAACTTGTATCATGTAGGAATTTGGAGAAACAGGAAAGTTACTTTTATTGAATGTAATACGTTTAATTGCATAACAGTGCTGATGCTTTGCAATCGTTCAACTAAACTAAAGATGTTTTGTTGATGATTTTCATTTGTACTCAGTGTCTGAGGCTTCTTGCTAAAGTGTCCAACAATAATCAGCCAGCATTGATGGATTTCAGTTGTCCTAGTACGGTTTCTTCATGACTGCAATGTCCTGGTGAAACCTTTCACCATGCTTATCACTGACAATGCCAAGATGAGCAAGGAGGAAGTCTAACTGGGAAATGAATCTTCAGTGACAAGCTGCACTTCATGGTTTTGTATGCTTGAGGTGTGCATGTAGTTTTGTGCTCTATAGTTGCCAAGAAAATTTTCAACAACATCCATGCGATTTTTTCCAGTCCCACTAGAAGTTCTTTGAATTGTCTGACATTGATGACCTGTTTGATTTGGAGCAACAAAAATGCCTTCCCTAATCTTGGCTTTAGTTGTCTGGGAAACATCTGTCTTAAATATCAAACTTCTTCATGGAAATTTATAGCCTTTCTAAAACTTATCCTGCCATGCAGAACCTGCCCTGCCTAAGCATGCCCGGACAAGATAGAAAAATTTTCAGCTTACACTGTGGGCTACACTTGAATTGACTTGAATTATGAATTGAAATAACAAAGATAGGCAATTTCCAAAAAAAAATGGTGTGTGATAGGGAAATTTCATGGTGATTTTTATGATCAGCAGCTCTGACTCCATAAGACACATCCAAAAGTATTCAGGAAGCAAAGTCTTTGTTGTCCAGAGTTACCACTCACATATGTTGTGAAATTCATCATTTTGTGGCAGTAGTACAATGGAATACGTTAAAAAGACCATAAATTACAATTTAAAAATATATATTTATATACAGTTGAAGTTTCATAGAAATAGTTAAAAAGGTATAAAAAAACAAACTTGAGTAACAATGTATTTAAATGAAATAAAGAACAAACCAGAACACTACCTATACAACTATAGTATTATAAAAATGTGTAGTAGTTATTGAGGAATTCATCCAGTGTATGCAGATGTGTTCTTTCGATTGACTGTAAATGAGCAAAATCAGTGCAGATACCTACTGCAGATAACGGACTGCCTTCATACCATGCTTTCAACGACTAAATCATCCAAATCTTCATTTTCATTGTAACATTCAAAATGATTGTCAATACCTTCAAATTCTTTGAAGTTTCTAACTTATGGAGTAGTGAAATTGTTTTATTTTTGGCATCTCCTAGTCTGAATGCTTGAATCCTCAGTGAACAAAATAGTTCTGAATTATCTTTATGCTTATTTCTTGCCAACTATCAGTGACAAAAATCACTGCTTTTTGAACACAAATACACGCAACTGCCACTATTTAAAAACTCTTCATTCTAAGCATGGTGTGATGGCCATGTAAGTGTACGTCACTGATGCTAGTTAGAAACTGGTCAGCCACCGTCTCCTGTCCCAATTAAAAAGCATAGTGTCCAGAACAAACAAAGGGAATCCTGGCTATTTTCTCAATTAGTTTTTGTTCTTTAAGAGTTCTCCCAAATATGCAGCAGCCTTGATTAACCAATGGCCCAATTACCTGGAATCCTCTGTATTTCCCGTTCACTGGCAATTCAATCTACTGCAAAATAATGAGGTGGTGTCCATGGATTCGAGGTCTGTTCAGAAATCTGATGGTGTGGGGAGGTCCTGATGGAGGGTCTTGGTCCAAAACATCGACTGTTCTTCCTTTCCATGGATGCTGCCTGACCGGCTGAGTTCCCCCAGCTTTCTGTGTGCGTTGCTTTGAATTTCCAGCATCTGCAGACTTTCTTGTGTTAATGAAGCTGTTTTTAAAACGTTGAGTGTGTGGGATGCAGAACAGAGAAAGCAGATGAAAGTAATTTTCCACAACATTGGGCGCAGTTCAGTTCAGATACTCCAGCTTGAAGTAAACTTTGTAACAGATAAGCCTTGATTGTATTCTTGGAGGCTGTGACCCCAGTAATAGACTGCTTCTGAAAGGGTTAATTCCGAGGATAGGCTAAGTAAATAAGGCAAAACCTGCTGTGTTCAGAGGAGTGAGGTTAGAGAAGGAAGCCTCCCATATCTTTCTGAGACACAGGCAACAGAGGGAACACACAACAGGATGCCACAAACAGGCAATCAGGTATCCCGATGCAGGAACTATACTGGGAGGGATAATTCAGTGTGCGATTTCTCATGAGACAAGTTAATCCTGAGAGGGAGGCAGCCTTGCTGGGAAATAACCGGGGTGGGGTAGACCCTGGATTGGGGGGAATAGACTGGGTGGAATTGAAATTGGTTTATTTTGTCACATGTACTGAAAATCTTGTCTTGCAAACCGTCCCTACAGATTAGGTCATTACACAGTGCATTGAGGTAGAACTGAGTAAAACAATATCACAGAATGCACAGAACTTCCTGAGTGGAATCTGACTCATCACTAATTCTTCTGTGGCCCGGTTTATGGTTGGTTCTTGCTGCACAGAATGGTCCTAAACATAGAGAGTACAACACGGGACAGGCCGTTCTAATTTACACCAAATCGCCTGCTCCTGTGTACCATCCACGTCCCTCCAATCCCTTCACATACCCCTGACTGCCTAAACAGCTGTTTAAGCTCCACAAACTGCTTACTTCTACTTCCACCCCCGGGAATCCATTCCAGGTCTTTACTTGTCTCTGCGTAAAAAGCTTGTCTCTCACGTCACCCTACTAAACACAGAGGTTCTCTGGTGTTTGACATTGCCACCCCAGGGTAAGGATTCTGCCTGCTCTCCCTGCCTATGCTCCTCATGATTTCAAAGACCCCCGTCAGGTCTCCCCTCAGCCTCCAATGCTCCAGGGAGATAGAAAGATAAAGATTGAAGATTAGTTTTGTTTGTCATTTGCGTCAATGACCAATACAGTGCGAGGATGTGCTGGGGGCAGCCCACGAGTGTCACCATGGTTCCGGCACCAACATAGCATGTCTACAACTTACTAACCGGAATGTGGGAGGAAGCCAGCGCACCCTGAGGAAACCCACACGGTCACGGGAAGAACGTACAACCTCAAATGGTCAGAAACTGAAACCGGGTTGCTGGCACTGTGAAGAATGACACCAGCCACTACACAGCCATGTCACCTCACCAGAAACACTGACTGCAGTTTGTGCCTTTCAGACAGGGGCAGTCTGCTCGTCCTAATCTGTGCGGACATTAAAGCCACCTACCTGGTCTTTGCCTGATGGTCGAACTTATACACATAAATTTGAGGTGTTATCAGCCCGGCTAAACAAAGCTTCCACCAAGACCTACAAGTCATTTCTTTTCCTTAAAGTCTCAGAATTGGAATCAAAATCTGTCTATTATTACTGACATTGTGAAATTTCTTATTTTGTGACAGCAGTACGCTACATTACATACAAATGACTAAAATTTAGATTATGAGGACATGCATTCCTCTTTTATTGTCATTTAGTAATGCATGCATTAAGAAATGATACAACATTCCTCCGGTGTGATATCACAGAAACACAGGACAGACCAAGACTGAAAAACTGACAAAAACCACATAATTATAACGTATAGTTACAACAGTGCAACAATACCATAACTTGATGAAGAACAGGCCATGGGCACAGTAAAAAAGTTCAAAGTCTCTCAAAATTCCCATATCTCACGCAGATGGGAGAAGGAAGAAAACTCTCCTTGCCATGCCCGACCACAGTCCGACTCTGAGTTGTCTGAAAACTTCAAGCCTCCGATCGGCCCTCCGACACCGAGTACTGAGCACCATCTCTGCCGAATGCTTCGACCCCAGCCTCGGTCGCCAGCAGCAGACAAAGCCGGGGATTTTGGGGCCTTCCCTCTGGAGATTCTTGATCGCACAGTAGCAGCGGCAGCGAACCGGGCATTTCGGAAGTTTCTCCAGATGTTCCTCTGTGCTTCTCACGTCTGTCTCCATCAAATCAGAATTGTGCATGACATCCTACTTACAAATACGATGTCATTTCACCGGAGAGCTGCGCGGGCTGCGTCACGCTGCCATCTTCTCCTCCCGCCTCTGATTACAGTCAGAAACAAAATAGTACGAGAAGAGAGCACAATGTTGAGGTAGTGTTCACGGGCTCACGGACCGTTCAGAAACCTGATGGTGGTGGGGAAGAATCTGGTCTAAAATGTTGAGAGTGGGTCTTCAGGCTCCTGTATCTCCTCCCAATGAGAAGAGGGCATGTCCTGGGTGGTAAGGGCCTGTATCTCCTCCCTGGTGGTAGCAATGAGACCAGGGCATGTCCTGGGTAGTGAGGGTCCTGAGTGATGGATGCCTCCTTCTTGAGGCATCGCCTTTTGGAGATGTTCTGGATACCAGGCAGGCTAGACAGGATAGACAAGAGCGACAGGGAGGTTGTCATCCCAAGGGTCCAGGCGACAGATAAACGGGAGACTGTCAGGAGAGGGAAGGGAGAATGTCAGATACCGGAGAGCACACCGGTGGCTGTCCCCCTCCATTTTGAGTACTGTTGGGGGGTGGGGGGGTGGACCGACCTGGGGGAAGAAACAGCGGCTATTTTTCTGGCACTGAGTCTGGCCTGCGGCTCAGAAGGGTAGGGAACTAAAGAGGATGGTAGCAACAATAGATAACTCTGTAGTCAAGGGGACAGATAGACGATTCTGTGGACGCAAAAAGGAAACACGAATAGCAGTTTGCCTCCCAGGTGCCAGGGTCTGAGATGTTTCTGAACGTATCCACAATCTCCTGAAAAGGGAGGGTGAGCAGCCAGAAGTCGTGGTACCTATCGGTACCAATGACATAGGAAGAAAACAGAACACAGGGAGTGAGGAGGGAAGCTGAGAAGCAGGACCTCAAAGGTAGTAATCTCGGTATTGCTGCCTGTGTCACGCGACAGTGAGGATAGGAATAGAATGAAGTGACAGATAAATCTGTGGCTGAAGAACTGGAGCAGGAGTCAGGGATACAGATTTCTGGATAATTGTGACCTCTTCTGGAGCAGGTGGGACCTGTACAAAAGGGACGAGTTGCACTTGAATCCGAAGGGGACCAATATCCTTGTGGACAGGTTTGCTAAAGCTGTTGGGAGCAGTTTAAACTGGGGGATGGGAACCAGTATGACAGAGCTGAGGATGAGCCAGCAGGTTTACAAGTAGATGATGGGTGTAACATGAATGCAAGGAAGGACAAGCCAATGACTGGGTACAAATGCAGACAGAGCAAAGAGTTAAATTGTACCACAGAGGCAAAATCCAAAAGGGCAAACAATTAAGGACTGAAGGGGCTGTATTTAAATGTGCATAGCATTCAGAATAAGGTGGACAAACGCATAGCGCAATTAGAGATTGTTCGGTATGATATTACGGGCATCACTGAGACGTGGCTAAAAAAAGGCATTGTTGGGAGCTTAACATCAAAGGATATACTTTGTATTGAAAGGACAGGCAGGAAGGCATAGGCGGTGGTGTGGCTCTGTTGGTAAGAGATGGAATTACATCTTTAGAAAGATGTGACATAGGTTTAGAGAATGTTGAATCTTTGTGGGTGGAGTTGAGAAAATGGAAGGGTAAAAAATCCATTATGGGAATCACATATAGGCCTCCATATAGTAGCCAAGATGTGGGGTTGAGATGGCAAAGGGAACTGGAAAGGGCATGTAATAAGGGTAATGACACAATTGTAATGGGGGACCTCAATATACAAGGGGATTGGAAAAATCAAATTGGTGTTGGATCGCAAGAGAGGGAATTTGTTGAATGCCTATGAGATGGTTTTTCAGAACAGCTTGTGCTTGAGCCTACTCGGGGAAAGGCTATCTTAGATTGGTTGTTGTGTAAAAACCTTGATCTTATTGGGGAGCTTAATGTAAAGGAACCCATAGCAGCCAGTGATCATAATATGACTGAATTCATACTGGAATTTGAGAAGGAGAAGCATAACTCAAATGTATCAGCATTGCAATGGAATAAATGAAATTACAGAGGCATGAGAGAAGAGCTTGCCCAGGTGGATTTTTTGCCCAGAAAGGAAATTATAGACCAATTACCCTGACCTCAGTGTTGGGAAGATGTTAGAGTCAATTGTTAAGGGTGGAGGTGATGGAGTACTTGGTGACACAGGACAAGATAGGACAAAGTCAGCATGAAAATCCTGTCTGACGAACCTGTTGGAATTCTTTGATGTTACAAGTAGATGCCAAAGGACTTGGACAGATTCGGAGAATGGGCAAGAGAGTGGCAAATGAAATACAACATTGGAAAATGCATGGTCATGCACTTTGGTAGTAGAAATAAATTTACAGATCATTTTCTAAACAGGGAGAAACTCCAAAAATCTGAGATGCAAAGGGACTTGGGAGTCCTTGTGCATGACACCCTAAAGGTTAACTTGAAGGTTGAGTCAGTGGTGAGGAAGGCAAATGCCATCTTAGCATTCATTTCAAGAGGTCAGAATACAAGAGCAGGGATGTGATGCTGAGGCTTTATAAGGCACTGGTGAGGCCTCACCATGAGTATTGTGTACAGCTCCTCATCTTAGCAGAGATGTGCTGACATTGGAGACGGAACAGAGGAGGTTTACAAGAATGATTCCAGGAATGAAAGGGTTATTATACAAGGCATTTTTGATGGTTCTGAGTCTGTACTCACTGGAATTTAGAAGGATAAGGGTGGATCTCATCGAAATATTTCAAATGTTGAAAGGCCTAGACAGAGTAGATGTGGAAAGGATGTTTCCCATGGTGGGGGAATCTCGGACAAGTGGGTACAACCTCAGGATAGAGGGGCTTCCATTTAAAACAGAAATGCAAAGAAATTTCTTTAGCTAGAGGATGGTGAATTTGTGGAATTTGTTACCACAGGCAGCTGTGGAGGCCAGGTCATTGTGTGTATTTAAGGCAGAGATTGATAGGTTCTTGATTGGACACGGCATCAAAGGTTGTGGGGAGAAGACTGGGGAGTGAGCCTGAGGTTCTGTTGTGGCTTCCTTGTAATTGCATATTTGGGTCCAGGATAGATCCTCAGAGATGTTGACACCCAGAAACTTGAAAATACTCACCCTTTCCACCAGTGATCCCTTGATGAGGACTGGTGTGTGTTTCCTCGACTTCCCCTTCCTGAAGTCCACAGTCATCCCCTTGGTCTTACTGACACTGAGTGCAAGTTTGCTGTTGCGACACCACTCAACCATCTGATCTATCTTACTCCCGTACATCGCCGACTTCTTGTTACTTCCTCCTTCATTACTAAAATGCTTGTCCATCTTCAAGTACCAATTCTGTTCTCTGCATCAGCTCTCCTTCTTCCCCTGTCGCCTCTGACTCAGTGTCTTCAACACACAGGCAATCCTGGCTGAAAGGAAGCTCCTTGAAAGGCCAAATGCTGAAAATGAAATTGAATGTTGACTTCCACGATTTTTAGAAAATATCATGGATCTCATGAGTAATGTCAACAGCACTAAGGCAAAATCAGAGCTTTCAGACTAAATCAAAATGTGTTTTATAAACAGTTTAATTTACACTTAATTAACATCACCCTGTCATCCAGTTGCGAATCACCTCATCACTTGACCAACAACACTGCTAGTGATGATTTGATCACTGGTAATGTGTACAGATATGCTTGCTCCTCAGACGAGAGTGTTACTGACAAGGTCAGCGATTGTCACTCACCCCTGTTGTTCCGGAGACAGCGGTGGTTAGCATGGAGACGAGGAATCACAATCGGGCTTATCACCACAGACATGTGTTGAGAAATTCATTGTTCTGTAGCAGCAGGACAGTGCAATGCATTAAAACTACTGTATTACAAAGATTAAATAAATGTTGAAAACGTGGAATAGTGAGGTACTGTGTTCACTGGAGTTGAGTATGATGCTCTTCTGAGGGGTTCTTCCTAATGGAGATCGCCTCTGTGTGACTTTGTTTAACCTGGGAAGGTTGATGTACAGGTAGTCACCATATGGTCCAGTGACATGGAATGCAGCACCCCTGACTGTTGTAGCCTTCCTCTGCACTGACTACCATTTTCATATGTCATCATCTTCTGTCAGCTCCACCGCTGAGGTCTTTGTTGGACCGCTCTTTCTCTGGAACATCCCCCTTGACCGTACCGCCATGGGTGACCCTACCCTATCAGACAACATCGCTCTTGGGATCTCAAGAGCTCACAGGCCTCTTCACTGTGACAAGTTTGGGGGTGTTGTGGATAGTGTGGAGGGCTGTCAGAGGTTACAATGAGACATTGATAGGATGCAAAACTGGGCTGAGAAGTGGCAGATGGAGTTCAACCCAGATAAGTGTGAGGTGGTCCATTTTGGTAGGTCAAATACGATGGCAGAACATAGTATTAATGGTAAGACATTTGGCAGTGTGGAGGATCAGAGGGACCTTGAGTTCCGAGTCCATAGGACACTCAAAGATTCTGCGCAGGTTGACTCTGTGGTTAAGAAGGCATACGGTGCATTGGCCTTCATCAGTCACGGAATTGAGTTTAAGAACCAAGGGGTAATGTTGCAGCTATATAGGACCCTGGTCAGACCCCACTTGGAGTACTGTGCTCAGTTCTGGTCACTTCACGATAAGAAGGATGTGGAAACTATAGAAAGGGTGCAAAGGAGATTTACAAGGATCTTGCCTAGATTGGGGAGCATGCCTTATGAAAATAGGTTGAGTGAACTCGGCCTTTTCTCCTTGGAGAGACGGAGAATGAGAGGTGACCTGATAGAGGTTTACAAGATGATGAGAGGCATTGATCATGTGGATAGTCAGAGGCTCTTTTCCCAGGGCTGAAATGGCTAGCACAAGAGGACACAGGTTTAAGGTGCTGTGGAGTAGGTACAGAGGAGATGTCAGGGGTAAGTTTTTTTATACAGAGTGGTGAGTGCGTGGAATGGGCTTCCGGCAATGGTGGTGGAGGCAGATACAACTCCTGGACAGGTACATGGAGCTTAGAAAAATAGAGGGCCATTGGTAACCCTAGGTAATTTCTAAAGTAAGTACAGGTTTGGCACGGCATTGTGGGCCGAAGGTCCTGTATTGTGCTGTAGGTTTTCTATGTTTCTACGTGAGGATCATTGGAGAAGAATAGTGAGGTAGTTTTCATGGACCATTCAGAAATCTGATGGCGAAGGGGAAAAAGATGTTCCTAAAATGTTGGGTGTGGGTCTTCAGGTTCCTCTACCTCCTCCCTGATGGTAGCAATGAGAAGATTAAGAGGCATTTCGACAGACACTTAAAGATATAAAGATTTAAGGATTAACTTTATTTGTTACATGTATATCAGAACACAGAGTGAAATGTGTCACTTGCAACAATGACCAACACAATCTGAGGATGCACTGGAGGTAGCCTGCAGGTGTTGCCATGTTCCGGTGCCAAAGTAGCATGCCTACAACTTACTGACCCTGACCCATACGTCTTCTAAACGTGGGAGGAAACTGGAGCACCCAGAGAAAATGGGGAGAATGTAAGACTCATGCAGACAGCAGTAGGAATTGAACCCGCGTGGCTGACGTTATATTAGCATTACTCTAACTGTCGACTTGTACTGAAGAATACAGTCCTAGCACGGCCAAATGAGACTAGAAACACAACAGATTCTGTAGATGCTGAAAATTTTAAGCAATGCTTGTGGAAGCATTGGAAAGGGTACAGAGGAGATTTACCAGGACGCTGCCTGGTTTAGAGAGTAGGGATTATGATCAGAGATTAAGGGAGCTAGGGCTTTACTCTTTGGAGAGAAGGAGGATGAGAGGAGACATGATAAAGGTATACAAGATATTAAGAGGAATAGATAGAGTGGATAGCCAGCGCCTCTTCCCCAGGGCACCACTGCTCAATACAAGAGGACATGGCTTTAAGGTAAGGGGTGGGAAGTTCAAGGGGGATATTAGAGGAAGGTTTTTCACTCAGAGAGTGGTTGGTGCGTGGAATGCACTGCCTGAGTCAGTGGTGGAGGTAGATACACTAGTGAAATTTAAGAGACTACTGGAAGATATATGGAGGAATTTAAGGTGGGGGGTTATATGGGATGCAAGGTTTGAGGGTCGGCACAACATTGTGGGCCGAAGGACCTGTAGTGTGCTGTAGTATTCTATGTTCTATGTTCTAAAATACTGGAGGAACTCAGTGGGTTAGGCAGCATCTATGGAGCATCTGTGGGTAACCACTGGGACATCCTGCCTTTCTGTGGTTGACAGAGAGAAGATGTTTGACTGTTAATTCCCCTCCTTAGATGCTGCCTGACCTGCTGAGTTCCTCCAGCATTTTGTGTGTTATTGAAATGAGATTAGTGTAAATGTGCAAGAAAGGGTTGGTAGGGATGAGTTGGGCCAAATGGCCTCACTCTATGCTGTACTCAGATTCCATCAACTACCTCCTGGTTCACATTGTGTTGTGGAACTGTACGGTCAATGGTAGTCAAAACTGCCTAATGCATCACCGGCCCCAGCCTACGCACTATCACCAACATCTGTACAGAAAGGTGCTGGAAAGGACCAGTAACATCATGAAGCATCCCACTCCTGTTTGTCCCTCTCCTATCAGGAAGGAAGCTACGTAGCATCCACACCAGAACCACCAGACTCAAAAACAGTTCCTTTCCCAAGCAGTAAGGCTGATCAACACCTCCATCCACTAATCCTCCCCTCCACGCCCCCAATCAACACTACTTTATCATCTCCTGTCAGTCACCTTATATACAGACACTCCTGTGCCTAGTGTCACTTTATGGACATTCAATCAATCTGTGTATGCATGCTCTCTGATGTATTTATATGTTTTGTGTTTTTTATTATGTGTTCTTTATATATTGTGTTATTTTGTGCAGTATCAGATCCGGAGTAACAATGATTTCGTTCTCCTTTACACTGGTGTACTGGAAATGACATTAAACAATCTTGAATCTTGTCAGAACAAACTCCCTCTCTACTGTTCCCACTGTGTGGAACTGCCCTGTGGGTGGTGCCTGGGATCTGTTTACAGTTGGAATGTCGATCTTTCAGGCAGGGGAGCAGTTTCAAATCCCTGAAGCACCTCGTCTGATGCTTTATGAATGAAACAGAGAAGGCAGTGAGGCTTGGTTCATTAATATTAAATAATGCTTGGCTATTATTGAGAATAGATTTCAGTCTAATTCAGTTCACTGTGTTAACTGACTGCCCAACCAGTGGCTGTGGTGTTACTGACAGTCAATGCTGCCTCACTCATCTGTTCCCGCTCTCAACTGGTGACCGACCACACCCTCCTTGCCGTCTCCCTCAACGCCGCCTGCTCCACTGACCAGTGTGGAGACGGGGACTGCTGGGGGAACCACACATAATCCAGCACGGCGTGGGCTGTGGAGGGATCTCCTGAGGGAGGGGTGGGCTGGAGAGGGATCTCCTGGGGGAAGACTGGGCTGGGGAGGGATCTCCTGGTGGGAGGGGTGGGCTGGGGAGGGATCTCCTGGGGGAGGGGTGGGCTGGAGAGGGATCTCCTGGGGGAAGACTGGGCTGGGGAGGGATCTCCTGGGGGAAGGGTGGGCTAGGGAGGGATCTCCTGGGGGAAAGGTGGGTTGGGGAGGGATCTCCTGGGGGAAGGGTGGGCTAAGGAGGGATCTCCTGGTGGGAGGGTGGGCTAGGGAGGGATCTCCTGGTGGGAGGGGTGGGCTAGGGAGGGATCTCCTGGGGGAAAGGTGGGCTGGGGAGGGATCTCCTGGGGGAAGGGTGGGCTAGGGAGGGATCTCCTGGTGGGAGGGGTAGAGGGTAGGGATCACCTATTAAGAAAGGTGGACGGTAGGGATCTCTTGGTGGGAGGGATGGAGAAGAGAGGCATCTTCTGGTGGGAGGGGTAAGAGGGATGGATCTTAAGACCATAAGAACATAAGACATAAGAGCACAATTAGGCCATTCAACCCATCAAGTCTGCTGCCCCATTCCATCATGGCTGATCCTGGATCCCACTCAACCTCATACATGCGCCTTCTGTCCATGTCCTTTGATGCTCTGACCGATCAGGAAATGATCAACTTCCGCCTTAAATATACCCACAGATTTAGCCTCCACCACAGTCTGTGGCAGAGTATTTCACAGATTCACCACTCTTTGGCTAAAAAAAAATCCTCCTTCCTTCTGTTCTAAAAGATCGCCCCTCGATTTTGAGGCTGTGCCCTCTAGTTCTGGATAACTACTCCACCACAGGAAACATCCTCTCCACATCCACCCTATCTAGTCCTTTCATCATTCAACACACATCAAAGTTGCTGGTGAACGCAGCAGGCCAGGCAGCATCTGTCGGAAGAGGTGCAGTCGACGTTTCAGGCCGAGACCCTTCGTCAGGACTAACTGAAGGAAGAGTGAGTAAGGGATTTGAAAGTTGGAGGGGAAGGGGGAGATCCAAAATGATAGGAGAAGACAGGAGGGGGAGGGATGGAGCCAAGAGCTGGACAGGTGATTGGCAAAAGGGATACGAGAGGATCATGGGACAGGAGGTCCGGGAAGAAAGACAAGGGGGGGGGTGTGGAAAGAGGATGGGCAAGGGGTATATTCAGAGGGACAGAGGGAGAAAAAGGAGAGTGAGAGAAAGAATGTGTGTATAATAATAAGTAACAGATGGGGTACGAGGGGGAGGTGGGGCATTAGCGGAAGTTAGAGAAGTCGATGTTCATGCCATCAGGTTGGAGGCTACCCAGACGGAATATAAGGTGTTGTTCCTCCAACCTGAGTGTGGCTTCATCTTTACAGTAGAGGAGGCCGTGGATAGACATGTCGGAATGGGAATGGGATGTAGAATTAAAATGTGTGGCCACTGGGAGATACTGCTTTCTCTGGCGGACAGAGCGTAGGGAGACCGCTTTGCTGAACACCTGCGCTCTGTCCGCCAGAGAAAGCAGGATCTCCCAGTGGCCACACATTTTAATTCCACATCCCATTCCCATTCTGACATGTCTATCCACGGCCTCCTCTACTCTAAAGATGAAGCCACACTCAGGTTGGAGGAACAACACCTTATATTCCGTCTGGGTAGCCTCCAACCTGATGGCATGAACATCGACTTCTCTAACTTCCGCTAAGGCCCCACCTCCTCCTCATACCCCATCTGTTATTTATTTTTATACACACGTTCTTTCTCTCACTCTCCTTTTTCTCCCTCTGTCCCTCTGAATATACCCCTTGCCCATCCTCTTTCCACACCCCCCCCTTGTCTTTCTTCCCGGACCTCCTATCCCATGATCCTCTCGTATCCCTTTTGCCTATCACCTGTCCAGCTCTTGGCTCCATCCATCCCCCTCCTGTCTTCTCCTATCATTTTGGATCCCCCCCTCTCCCTCCAACTTTCAAATCTCTTACTCACTCTTCTTTCAGTTAGTCCTGACGAAGGGTCTCGGCCTGAAATGTCGACTGCACCTCTTCCTACAGATGCTGCCTGGCCTGCTGCGTTCACCAGCAACTTTGATGTGTGTTGTTTGAATTTCCAGCATCTGCAGAATTCCTGTTGTTCCTTTCATCATTCAGTAAGTTTCAATAAGATCCCCTTGCATTCCTCTAAATTCCAGTGAATACAGACCCAAAGCTACCAAATGCTTGTCACATATTAAACCCTTTCATTCCCAGAATCATCCTTGTGAACCTCCTCTGGACTCTCTCCAATTGACAACACATCCTTTACGTGCCTTTTCCAGCTCCCTTTGCAATCTCAACCCCTCATCTTGGCTGCTATTTGGTGGCCTATATATGATTCCCATAATGGATCTTTTACTCTTCCATTTTCTCAACTCCACCCACAAAGATTCAGCATTCTCTGACCCTATGTCACCTCTTTCTAAAAATGTAATTCCATCTCTTACCAACAGAGCTACACCACCACCTGTCCTTTTGACACAAAGTATATCCCTTGATGTTCAACTCCCATCTATGGCCTATCGCAGTCTAGGGGTAAAATGATCAGTCTTAAGTGAAGCAGAGTTCAGTTCAGTTTAGTGCAGTTTGAAGTAATCGCTGTTGTTGTACGTTGGGGGGGGGCGGGGAGAGAGAGAGAGAGAGAGAGAGATGCAGTTGGTTTCGGGTAGACCTTTTGATGTCTTCTGATCCCACTGAGGTCACCGACTGTGACCCCTCTGTTCCGGATACGATCGTTCCGCGGTGAACCCGGCACCCAGGCAAGGGCGGACACACACCCCAGGTTCCCACCGATCGTACCTTTACACCCTGTGAGCCTCTGACCAGTTCCCGCGAACCGGTCCTCCAAACTCCCACCAACTTGTGGGGGCACACTGCTCTTTCCAGGGTCTCGTCGCATGTCTCGTGCCTTAGCAAACCTGCTCCTTTTATCCCCCTGCTGGGGTATCACCTGTCCATCAAACTTCAAACAGTTCAGGTTCAAAGCAACCGGTCTGTCAATATCTGAATTGTGTTTCTTTCTCGTTAATCTCTCTCTCTTCTCTCTTATTAGCATTTTGAATGTTTCTCCATTGTCTTCCATTATCTCTCTCATTAGCATCATCCGTTCGGTAGCTCTGCTTGGCGTCACACATGACATATTAAAAAGAGAAGGGAGGGATCTCCCGGTGGGAAAGGTGAAGAGAGAAGGGATCTCCTGGTGGGAGGGGTGGAGAGGGGAATGATTTCCTGGTGGGAGGAGTGGAGAGGGGAGGAATCTCCTGGTGGGTGGGGTGGAGAGGAGAGGGATCTCCTGGTGTGAGGGGTGGAGAGGGGAATGATCTCCTGGTGTGAGGGGTGCTGAGGGAAGGAGTCTCCTGGTGGGAGGGGTGGAGAGGGGAATGATCGCCTGGTGGGAGGGGTGCTGAGGGAAGGAGTCTCCTGGTGGGAGGGGTGGAGAGGGGAATGATCTCCTGGTGGGAGGGGTGCTGAGGGAAGGAGTCTCCTGGTGGGAGGGGTGGAGAGGGGAATGATCTCCTGGTGGGAGGAGTGGAGAGGGGAGGGATCTCCTGGTGGGAGGGGTGGAGAGGGGAGGGATCTCCTGGTGGGAGGGGTGGAGAGAGGAGGGATCTCCTGGTGGGAGGGGTGCTGAGGGAAGGAGTCTCTTGGTGGGAGGGGTGGAGAGGGGAATGATCTCCTGGTGGGAGGAGTGGAGAGGGGAGGGATCTCCTGGTGGGAGGGGTGGAGAGGGGAGGGATCTCCTGGTGGGAGGGGTGGAGAGGAGAATGATCTCCTGGTGGGAGGGGTGCTGAGGGAATGATCTCCTGGTGGGAGGGGTGGGTTGGGGAGGGAGCTCCCACTCACAACAATGGGGACATGATCAGACCCGAGTAGAAATATTTCCAGCCCCAGTTCTCTGCAATGGCATTGAGACCATTCACATCTGTCTGAAGCCTGGGCTGGCTTGAATGTACCGTGTGTCCACATGAAACCATCTCTCACTGGCGATGTGACACCTCCTCACTGCTGATCTGCACTCTCCATTTAGTTTCCAAACAGAGGTGGGACTTGTGACACTGGGGCAGAACTGCTACCACTGAAACTGGCTACACATCTCCCAGCAACAAAGAGCTGGAATGAAGAGCTCTGATTCCTCAGGATGTTGTCATCAGGGTGAATACTGAGGAACTCGGTCTGTTTGAAGTGGATTCAGGTCCAGGACCAGGTTCAGGTTCAGGTTCTGATTCAGATTTGTTTATCAGATGGACACAAAATCGGCAGGAAAGCACAACGTTTGTGTTAACCAACACAACCTAAGGCTGTGCTGGAGGCAGTCCACGTGTTACCTCACATTCCGGCATTCAATCCGTGCTGACAGACGACTAAAGCTCATTCAGCTCAGCTGCCGGTGTTATTGTGACAAGCACAAACACAGACCTGGTGCCACAACCTGGGGGGAGAACCCACTCAGTCACATACAGACAGAGGAGATGATGATTACACGCTCCGGTTACAGTCAGGGTGACCAGCAAGCACACACACCAATAACTGCATAGCACAAGCTAAAATGTATCAATAAATGAACTTGAACATCCCACCATAATCCCACAAATGCAATAAATACCCTTGGCCGCTAGAAATGCTGGAGCCGGTTATCAACCTTGAGCAACCCCCTCCCCCCCAACCTAGAGCGCGACACTGGCATGCCCACAGAGCTTGGCAGAACAAGACAAGAGACAGCAAAACAGGTCCATTCGCCACCCTCTCAGCCATCCGACCCCTAAAGCAACAGAAAGACCTCCTGGCCTCCATTCTTTGGCCCTGCAGACTCACACTCACTGGGATTGGTCCCAGTGACTCACACTCACCGGGATTGGTCACAGTGACTCACACTCACCGGGATTGGTCCCACAGACTCACACTCACCGGGATTGGTCCCACAGACTCACACTCATCAGGATTGGTCCCACAGACTCACACTCACCGGGATTGGTCCCACAGACTCACACTCACTGGGATTGGTCCCACAGACTCACACTCACCGGGATTGGTCCCACAGACTCACACTCATCAGGATTGGTCCCACAGACTCAGACTCATCGTGATTGGTCCCACAGACGCACACTCACCAGGATTGGTCGCAGTGACTCACACACCAGGATTGGTCGCAGTGACTCACACTCACCAGGATTGGTCGCAGTGACTCACACTCACCAGGATTGGTCGCAGTGACTCACACTCACCGGGATTGGTCGCAGTGACACACTCACCAGGATTGGTCGCAGTGACTCACACTCACCGGGACTGGTCCCACAGACTCACACTCACCAGGATTGGTCGCAGTGACTCACACTCACCGGGATTGGTCCCACAGACTCACACTCATCGGGATTGGTCCCAGTGACTCACACTCACCGGGATTGGCCCCACAGACTCACACTCATCAAGTTTGGTCCCAGTGACTCACACTCACCAGGATTGGTCCCACAGACTCACACTCACCGGGATTGGTCCCAGTGATTCACACTCACCGGGATTGGTCCCAGTGACTCACACTCACCGGGATTGGTCCCAGTGACTCACACTCATCTGGATTGGTCCCAGTGACTCACACTCATCTGGATTGGTCCCACAGACTCACACTCACCAGGATTGGTCCCACAGACTCACACTCACCGGGATTGGTCCCACAGACTCACACTCACCGGGATTGGTCCCAGTGACTCACACTCATTGGGATTGATCCCAGTGACTCACACTTGCCGGGATTGGTCACAGTGACTCACACTCACCAGGATTGGTCCCACAGACTCACACTCACCAGGACTGGTACCACAGACTCACACTCATCGGGATTGGTCCCAGTGACTCACACTCGCTGGGATTGGTCCCAGTGACTCACACTCACCGGGATTGCTCCCACAGACTCACACTCATCAGGATTGGTCCCACAGCCTCACACTCATCAGGATTGGTCCCACAGACTCACACTCACCGGGATTGGTCCCAGTGACTCACGCTCATCTGGATTGGTCCCAGTGACTCACACTCATCTGGATTGGTCCCACAGACTCACACTTGCCGGGATTGGTCACAGTGACTCACACTCACCAGGATTGGTCCCACAGAGTCACACTCACCAGGACTGGTCCCACAGACTCACACTCATCGGGATTGGTCCCAGTGACTCACACTCGCTGGGATTGGTCCCACAGACTCACACTCATCAGGATTGGTCCCACAGACTCACACTCACCGGGATTGGTCCCACAGACTCACACACATCAGAATTGGTCCCACAGACTCACACTCACCGGGATTGGTCCCAGTGACTCACACTCATCTGGATTGGTCCCAGTGACTCACACTCATCTGGATTGGTCCCACACACTCACACTCACCAGGATTGGTCCCACAGACTCACACTTACCGGGATTGGTCCCAGTGACTCACACTCACCGGGATTGGTCCCAGTGACTCACACTCATCGGGATTGGTCCCAGTGACTCACACTTGCCGGGATTGGTCACAGTGACTCACACTCACCAGGATTGGTCCCACAGACTCACACTCACCAGGACTGGTCCCACAGACTCACACTCATCGGGATTGGTCCCAGTGACTCACACTCATCAGAATTGTTCACACTCATTGGGATTGTTCACACTCACAGGTCCATCCACAATGACCCATTAACCTGTTAACTGGAACGTTTTGTGGCTGTGGAAGGGAACTGGAGCACTTTGCAGGAAACCCGTGGGCTCATGGGAAGAAAGTACCAACTTCTTTCACGTGGTACCGGAATTGAACTCTGAACTGTGACACCCTGAGCTACAATCGCGTCATGCTCACCACTACATTGGCGCGGCACCCTGTGGACGATTGTCCTGGACGGCCCTCACCCTCATCCTTCGGTGGGAGTGAATGGGGAGGGGGTCTGGCCACTGGAACCTGGTGAATGTAGAGTTGAGCAGGGAGGGGATGGGCAGAAAGGTTTCTGCTCCAGCTGACATGCCCACAGAGGATGGTAACCCCACCTCCCCCAATGTGATAGTCGGGCAAATACATGCCAGACTTGCTCAGAGCGGCGGCAGAAACAGAACTGGAACTTACTGTAACATACTCTGTGGAATCAGACCACAGGACCAAGCTTGTTAAACATGAAAACACAATTCAGAGCACAGCTAATTATTGTTTGCTTCGTTGACTCTTAAACAGTGTGTTTATATTCATCAAAGCAATCATCTAATAAATAAAATGAACTGACTCAGTGAACCAGAGAGTGCAGATTCTGCAAAACTCTGCCTTCATTCCACTCCACTCACTGTTCAATGATTATTTACTTATTAGTATTTTGTTCTCCTGTATTTGCATTTTGTTCCCTTCTGCACAATGATTGTTTCTCCATCTTGTGCAGTTTTTCATTGATTCTATTGTGTTCCTTTGTATTTATTGTGAATTTCCACAAGAAAGTGAACCTCAGGGTAGTGCTGCTGCCTACAGTTCCAACGACCCAGGTCTGGTTTGCTCCAGTGCACTGGTACCATCTCTCACTATAGTTCGTATGTCCTTTCTGTGATTGGAAAGGATGGGCTGGGGGAGATGCCAGAATACGAAGGTGGGGGAGCAAGGGGGAGTTGGTCAGGTGATAGTGAGGGGGAAGGTGGGTGGGTGGGTGGGGGATGAGGGATGAAGTGAGAAGCTGGAAGGTGCCGGGGGGGAGAGGTAAAGGGTTGGAGAGAGAGGAATCCGACAATAGAGGAGAGTGGACCATGGGAGAAAGGGAAGGAGGAGGGGAACCAGAGGGAGGTGATGGGCAGGTGACAAGAAGTAGCAAGGGGCCAGAATGGGGAATAACTGAAGAGAGAAAGGAGAGGGAGAGGAGTGGCCAGAGATTGGAGAAATTGATGTTTGTGGTATCCATTTGGAGGCCACCCTGACAGTATACGAGGTGTCGTTCCTCCAACCAGCGTTTGGCCTCATCGTGGCCACGGACAGACAGGTTGGAATGGAAATGGGAGGTCAAATCACGCTGGTGTCCTCTGGGGTATCCTGACTTTAGAGTCGGGCAGAGTGAGGGTACTCGACAAAGTGGTTCCCCAGTCTATCAGACCCATGCAACCGGAATAGCATCACCACTAGAATAATATCACACCCATACAACCGGAATAATATCACAACTGGAATAGTATCACCACCAGAATAATATCACATCCAGAATAATATCACACCTATACAACCGGAATAATATCACAACTGAAATAATATTGCACCCATACAACCGGAATAATATCACACCCATACAACCGGAATAATATCACATTTGTACAATCAGAACCGTGGTCACAAAATACTGGAAGAAAAGCAATGTAATCCACAAATTTAGGGACCACCCGTAAACACTCACTGTCAATGCTCAGTCCATTCAATAAATAAAGAGATTACCTTTATTTCTCACGTGTACATTGAAACATCAAAGCATTCGGTGAAATGCATCCTTTGCATCAAGTCAAATCAGTGAGGATGTGCTGAGGGCAGCCCACAAGTGTTGCCATGCTTCCAGCTCAAAGATAGCACATCCACAACACAGCTAACCCTTACCCATATGTCTTTGTAATGTGGGAGGAAACCCACACAGGCATAAGGAGAAGGTACAGACAGCAGCGGGAATTGAACTCAGATCTTACAGCCAGCACTGTATTAGTATGACAGTAACAGCTACAACCCGATGCCCTACTCGCATAATCCTACTGGCTCAACTTGACTTCATGGAATGCTGGGGCAGTAATGATGGGAAGAATGGCCTAAATGTACTGATACTGATATTGCTTTTCTCCTTCCCCTTAAGACCATGAGACCATAAGCCAGTCAGCCCGTTGAGTCTTTTCCACCATTCTATCATGGCTGATCCCAGATCCCAGTCAACCCTATACACCTGCCTTCTTGTCATATCCTTTGATATCCTGACTGATCAAGAAATGATTAACTTCCACCTTAAATATACGCATGGAGTTGGCCTCCACTGCAGTCTGAGGCAGAGCATTCCACAGATTCACTACTCTCTGGCTAAAAAAGTTCTTCCTTCTCTCTGTTCTAAAAGGTCGGCCCTCAGTTTTGAGGCTGTGTCCTCTAGTTCTCGATATCCCCACCACAGGAAACATCATCTTCACGTCAATCCTACCTAGTCCTTTACCCTCTGGGTACAAACTCTGGCCAGGTGACTAACATTTCAGCGAGTGAACAGTTAGGGAACTGTGACCACAACTCCTTAACTTTCAGGATAACTATTCATAAGGATAATACGGTATGGTCCTTCTGGGAGAGTTTTAATTTAGAGTTTGGCAAATTATGAGGGCATTAGACAAAAACTAAGAAACATTAATTGGGAACACCTTTTCTCTGGTAAGTCCACATCAGACATGTGGTGGGTGTTTAAAGATCAATTGCACAGAGTACAGGAAAGATAGGTTCCTGTTAGAGGGAAGAACAGGGATGGAAAGGTAAGAGAACTTGGATGACCCGAGAGGTATAAATTTAGTCAAGAAGAAAAAGGAAAAGTATGTAAAGCTTCGGAAGTCAGGATCAAATGAAGCACACAAGAAGTATAAATAAGCCAGAAGTAACTAAGGGAGGAAGCTAGGAAAGCCAGGAGGGTCCATGCAAAGTCCTTGGTAAGTAGGATCAGGGTGATTCACAAGGCCTTCTTTACATACGTCGTGTAAAAGGATAACTGGGGAGAGGGTGGGACCACTCAAGGTTAAAGGGGGGAACATTTGCTTGGATGCAGAGAATGTGACTGAGGTACTTAATGAGTTCTTTGCTTCAGTACTTACTGAGGAAAAGAATAAGGAGGATCAGGAGATCTGTGCTGAGTGTATAAATACGTTAGGGCGTTTAGAGGTCAAGGAGGAGGAAGTGTTGGGCCTTAAGGTGGTTAAGTCCCCAGGGCCTGATGGGATTTATCCTTGGTTATTGAAGGAGGCAAGAAATGAGATTGCTAAGCCCTCAAACAGAATATTTGTGTCCTCTAGCCACAGGCGAGGTCCCAGAGGACTGGCGAGTGGCTAATGTTGCTCCTCTATTTAAAACAGGAACAAGGGGAAATCCAGGAAACAATAGACCGGTGAGTCTCATGTCAGTTGCAGGAAAATTGCTGGAGAAAATTCTTAAGGATGGTATATATGAGCATTTGGAAACCCATGGGCTAATTAGGGAGAGGCAGCATGGCTTTGTGCTTGGCGGGTCTTGCCTTACCAACTAGATTGAGTTTTTTGATAAGGTGATGAGAGAGATTGATGAGGGTAGGGCCATGGATGTTGTCTACATGGATTTTAGTAAGGTGTTTGACAAAGTCCCTCATGGAACTTTTCCCTCGTAGAAGACAGAAGGTGGTGGCTGAAGACACTTATTCGAGCTGGAGGTCTGTAATTAGTGGAGTTCGGCGGGGATCTGTACTGGGACCTCTGCAGCTTGTAATGTATATAAATGACCTGGATGAAAATATAGATGGGTGGGTTAGTAAGTTTTTGGATTATACCAAGGTTGGTGGAGTTGTGGATAGTGTAGAAGACTGGTAAATAATACAGCATGATATAGATCAGTTGCAGATATAGACTGAGAAATGGAGTTTAACATGTGAGGTATTGCACCCTGGTGGGGCAAACACAAGGAGACTGTACACTATTAAGGGCAAGACCTTTGACAGCATTGCTGAGCAGAGAGAATATGAGTCCAAGTTCATTGCTCCTTGAAAGCGGCCACACAAGTTGGAAAGGTGATGAAGAAAGGCTTCTGCAGTACTTGTTTTATTAGTCAAGGAAATTAGTTCAAAAGTCAGGAGGTTATGTTGCAACTGTATACAACCCTGGGTAGGCCACATCAGGATTATTGCATACAGGAAGGATGTTGAGGCTTTGGAGAGGGTGTAAAAGAGGTTTACCAGGATGCTGCCTGGTTTAGAGGATATGTGATCATGAGAGATTGGATAAACAAGTAGTTTCCTCTGCAGCACCAGTGGCAAAGGAGAGATCTGATAAAGGTTCACAAGATTATGAGAGGCATAGAAAGAGTGGACAGAGAGTATCTGTTTCCCAGGGCTGAAATCTCTAATACAGGGAGTATGCATTCAAGGTGACAGGGGTTAGGATCAAAGGGGATATGAGGGGTAAGTTTATTACTCAGAACGTTGTGGATGTCTGAAATGCGTTGCCTGGCGTGGTGGTAAAGGCAAATACAGAGGAGAATTTTAAGAGATATTTGGATAGGTACTTGGATGTGAGGAAGATGGAGGGATATAGATATGGTGTAGGAAGGAGGGATTAGTGTTTTGGTGGTTTTGATTTGCTTTTTAGCTGGTTCAGCACAATATTGTGGGCCAATGGAGTGTTCCTGTGCTGTTCCCTTCTATGTTCTATGTAAATGGTGTACACTGACTAGAATACACTTGCAGAATTCTGTACGAGGTGGTGGTGGGGAAACAACATGGACAGAAAATGGTGTAGATGGGTTAGACCACACCTGGAGAATTCTGCACGAGGTGATGGTAGGGGTACGACATAGACCGGGAATGGTGTAGACGGGTTGACTATACCTGGAGAATTCTGTACGAGGTGATGGTAGGGTTACGACATGGACAGTGAATGTGTAGACGGTCTGACCACACCAGCAGGATTCTGTACGAGGTGGTGATAGGGGTACGACGTGGACAGTGAATGTGTAGACGGTCTGACCACACCAGCAGGATTCTGTACGAGGTGGTGATAGGGGTACGACGTGGACAGTGAATGTGTAGACGGTCTGACCACACCAGCAGGATTCTGTACGAGGTGGTGATAGGGGTACGACGTGGACAGTGAATGGTCAAGCTTGGTTAGGCTATATTTGTAGAATTCTGTGGCAGCCTAATTACCACACTATAGGAAAGATGTGGCTGTACTGGAGAGATCGCAAGGAGATTTTGCAGGAATTTGCCTGGATTGAAGGATTTCAGAAATTGGATAGGCTGGTTTATTATCTTTCTCTTATTTCTAAATCATAAAAAGAAAAATAGTATGAGCTGAATAACTGAAATAACACCACTGCTATGTGTATCTTATTGAGTTTTAACTGTTCACTCTTATCTCTCCATGAAAATGGTAAAATCCTGTTTATAGTTTACTAACTCATCAACCTGAAATAGTACTTATTCTAAAGGATTTTCAACAGAATTTACTGTGACAACCGCTCAGAATGTGCATCCTGCGAGATGCGCCCATCTCCCTGAGGTTCCAGTAATTCAGAAGTCTCATCCATGGCCATTTCTTTGACGCAGCCTGTCCTTTCGATTACACCCTCCTTCCTGATTTCTGCTGCAGGACCAAGATAGATTCACAGAGTCACAGAGTGTGGAAACAGGCTCTTTAGCTCAACTCGCCCAGGCTGATCAGAATTCTCACCCAAGCTCGCTCCATTTACCTCATCATCCACATACCTGAGGAACTGTCCTTTAAATGCTTTTGGTATTCTTGCCAGAACCACCTCCTCTGGCAATTCGTTCCATATACTTACCGTGCTCCGTGCATAATCAATGCCCTCTAGGTCTTGATACCTCAGCCCTGGGGCTAAAAATTGAGTGCACTCCTACTATCAATAGCCTTCTTGATTTTAAATTGCTATGAGATCACCTCTCTATTCCAGACTCTAAAGTTCCAGCCTATCCAACCCCCTCCCTCTCACTCAGACCTTCAAATCCTGGCAACATCCTTGTAAATCTTTTCGGTACCCTGTCCAGTTTAATGACATCATTTGTATAGCGAGGCGACAAAACTGAACATAATATTCCAAGAGCAGCCTCACCAGAGTTTCTGTAGAACCGCCCTATGACCTCCCAACTTCTACATTCAGTGCCCGGATCGATGAAGGCCAGTGTGCCAAAAGATTTCTAAAGGTTAGATTAGTTTTTAAACGTACAGTGAAATACATTGTTTGTGTCAACGGCCAACGCAGTCCGAGGATGTGTTGGTGTCACTACATTTCTGGTGCCAATATAGCAAGCCGACAACTTCATAAGCCGTACAAGTCTGGAATGTGGGAGAAGCTGGAGCACCTGGACAAAATCCATGCGGTCATGAGGAGAATGTACACGTTCCTTACAGACAGCAGTGGGAGTTGAACCCGGAGCACTGGCACTCTAAAGTAATGCTGCCATACTTACCCATTACTCCACTTGGGGTGAGCCACGTGCTTGTACTCCTGGGTTCAACACTCCCCAGGGCCCTGGCATTCACTGTCAAGCTAATCTTTAAGATGTTAAAATCCCCGAACTCATCTTCATTCCATGTACCCCAGTTCCTGATGTGTTCACCAATGGGATCAGATTCTCTCCCAAACAAGAGAAAATCTGCAGTTGCTGAAAAATCCAAGCAACACAGGCAAAATGCTGGAGGAACTCAGCAGGCCAGGTAGCATCTATGGAGAAGAGTACATGTCCACATTTCGGGCCGAGATCTTTTCACGGGATAGTTTCCCTCCCTCTATCTTCTCTTTGTAAACACCTCCACCATCTCTCCTCTTGTATTCTGAGGGGATTTCTCAACCATTTTCTCAATGTATCCTGTGTTCAGTGTTCAGGGATCCGTCCCACTTCCACACATCCCTCTCTCCATCTCTCTTAGGCTTGTGACCCCATGTTATCTTGCCTCCTCATCCTTCACAATTCTCAGCAGTGAATGCGTTTATCACTCTCTCGCTGACAATGAGTGCATTTTCACTGCTCTGTGCTACCACAAGAAAGCAGCATCAATCACTGAGGACCCCAGCGTCCTGGCCATGATCGTCTCGCTGGTACCACCGGTCAGGAGGTTCTGGAGACTTGGGGCTCACAACACCGGGTTCAGGAACAGTTATTACCTTTCAACCATCAGATTCCTCAACGAGAGTGGATACCTTCTCTCACCTCAACACTGAACTGATTCCATAACCTATGGACCCATTTTCAAGAACTCTACAACTCATGTTCTCAGTACTATTTATTTTTAGTTTCAGAAATTGTCTTCTTTTGCAAATTGGCTGTCAGTCTTTGTGTACAGAGTTCATAAATTGCATTTCTTTTATGTTCCTGCAGGAAAATGAATGTCAAGGTAGTATATGGTAATAAAAACGTACTTTCATAGTAAATTGACTTTGAACTTTGAATGTAACTTTGCAGTATTTTGAGCAGATTCTGTGAATCGAGCATTTGGCATAGGCAGGGCCTCAGTGTGTATCTGGCTGTCCTTCACATAGCTGTGAGCTTGTATGGGTGTGGGTGAGCCAGATTGCTAATATTTCATAGAGATTTAGCTCATGAATATTTAACGTTTCTGATTCATTTCACAGTTCATTCTACATTAATGACTTCTCTTATATCTGAGGCTGAGTTAAGAATGCCATCTATCCTAATCACACCAGCGCACCCACTGGTCCTAACTGCAGACACTCCCACTGGAGACACTGTACTGTTCAGTCCTTCTACCCATCCCTGACCATAGAGTCACAGAACACTACAGCCCTTCAGCCCATCTATTCCATGCAAACTGCCCAGTCTCATCAACCTGCATCTGGACCATACCCCTCCTAGCCATGTACCTATTTAAATTTCTCTTAAAAGTTGAAATCGAACACGCATCCACCACTTGCACTGGCCCCTCATTCCACACTTTAACCACCCTTGACCAAAGAAGTTCCCCCTCATGTTCCCCTTAAATATTTCACCTTTCATCTTTCACTCTTTATTTCTAGTCTCACTCACTTCAGTGGGAAAAGCCTGCTTGCATTTACCCTATCTATACCCTCCTCATAATTTTGTGTACTTCTATCAAATCTTATCTCATTCTCCTACACTCCTGGAAATAAAGTCCTAACCTATTCAACCTTTCCCTATAATTCAGGTCCCCAAGTCACAGAAACATCCTTGTTAATTTTCTCTGCACTCTTTCAACCTTATTGTCATCTTTCCTGTGGAGAGGTAACTAGAACTGCACACAATACTCCAAAATGGGCCTCATCAATATCTTATACAACTTCAACATGACAGTCCATCTCCTGTACTCATGACCAGTCACAGTTATTACCCCTCGACCATCAGGCTCTTGAACTGGAGAGGATAACTTCACTCGCCCCAACACTGAACTATTTCCACAACCTATGGATTTACTTTCATGGACACTGCATCTCATGTTCTCAATATTTATTTATTTATTTATTATTTCTTTTTGTTTCTTTGTATCGATTGTGAATAAACTTACTTTGAACATCCACAAGGCCAGAGTCTGAATGGCTGTGTGACAGTGTAGTGCACGATTCACAAAAGGCACACATGACAGGTAATAAGCAATTCTGAGAGCGTGTTCTCCCATTGGTCACCCATTAATCTACTGACCCGCACGTCCTTGGGATGTTAGAGGGAATGCACACGGTTACAGGGAGAACATACAAACTCCTTACAGACATCAGAGGGAACGAAAGCAACACACACAATGCTGGTGAACGCAGCAGGCCAGGCAGCATCTATAGGAAGAGGTACAGTCGACGCTTCAGGCTGAGACCCTTCGTCAGGACTAACAGCAAATTTTCTCATGAGAAGGATTGAAACCCGCGTTGCTGGTGCAGCTGCCCACAAGTAGAGAGATAGGTGGACCCTCCATGGACTGTGGGATGTCTCTTGCTGGAGACAGGTGTGTAAAGCTGAGGTTACAGGTAGACCCAGCATCATCCTACTGACTGGTGGAGCTCTTTGCTGTTTCCTGCTCCTGATTCAAACATCTCTCTGTCCCTCTTAACCACCTTGGACCCCAGTGACCATTACACCACCTCTCGACTACTTCGGGCTTCAGTGTGTCCCTCAGCAGGTCCTGCACCCCGGAACATCTCAGTCCACAGTGGCCAGTCACAAATACAAGAGATTCTGCAGATGCTGGAAATCCAGAGCAACGCGCACCGGATGCTGGAGGAACTCAGCAGGTCAGGCAGCATCTATGGAGAGGAATAAACAGTCAACTCTTCAGGTCAAGACCCTTCATCAGGACAGGGAAGGAAAGGGAAAGAAGCCAGAATAAGAAGGTGGGGGAGGAGGGGAGGAGCACTCTGGCAGGTGATAGGTGAGACCAGGTTAGGGGAAGGTGGGTGGGGGGGGGACCTTGAAGTAAGAAGCTGAGAGGTGATAGGTGGAAGAAGTACAGGGCTGAAGAAGGAGAAGGTAGTTGACAATGGAAGATAGGGACGAAGAGAGGAAGCAGAGGGAGTGATGGATTGTTGAGAAGAAGGGGTGAGAGGGGAGCCAGAATGGCGAATGGAAGAAGAGGGAGGGGGAGAATTACTGGAAGTTTGAGAAATCAGTGTTCATGCCATCAGGTTAGAGGCTACCAGATGGAATATGATGTTGCTCCTCCAACATGAGTCTGACCTCATCGTGGCCAAGGAGGATGTCATGGACTGATATGTTGCAATGGGAATGGGCAGTTGAATTGGAATAGGTGGCTACCAGGTGCCTGACTGCTTATTCCCCTCCATAGATGCTGCCTGACTTGCAGCGTTCTGTGTGTTGCTGGTTAGTTGCCAATAGCTTGCATTGGAGCATTGGCTGGTTGAGTGCAGAACAACTTGCATCTTTCACTGGGTTGTGATTTCCAAATGGCATAGTCAACATAGGACTCAGTTCTCCAACTGGATCAGAGAGGCAAAGAGGACATAGAGTAACAGAGATAATACGAGTAAGAGAGAGGAAGAGTGAGTGAGAGAGAGGGAGGGAGAGAAGGAGAGAGTGAGTGTGAGAGAGAGAAAGAGAGAGAGAGAAAGAGAGAGAGTGATAGAACGAGAGGGAGAGGGAGAGGGAGGGGGAAGAGAGCGAGAGAGAGAGAGAGAGAGAGAGACAGAGGTGGGTGGAGTGAGGCAGCAAGCGAGAGAGGAAGACAGAGATGGAGAGGCAATGCAAGGAGAAGCACTTGAGGAAGGAACAGACAGAGCCGTATTGAATGAGTGTGAGGGGAGAGCAGGGAGAGGCGAATTGGTGAGATTTATAAACGTGTCAGTGAGTCGGTAACAGCTGGTATGGTGAATACTCCACGGTCCCTCAGCAGAGAGCGACAAGCTGCCATCCTCTACGCTGTCATGGAGATGAACCCTAACACAAGAAGGTAAAGATGATTTAAGCAGTTCTGACATTAACTTGCGCCATGTCCTTGAAATGAAACAGTGACTGTCTATAGTTACAGAGAGTGACAATACTGTGAACAGAGACCCGGTAATGTGGAAACTACCCTTCACCCAGAACGTTCAGACACTAAAGCCCCAATCAGCCTCAGTCTCTACCTTCCCCCATCCCCAACCCTGTCTCCATCTTCCTCCATTCTTCTCTGATCTGCTTCCACTTATCACCTGCCAACCTCAGTTTCAGATCTCCTTCCCCACCCACCTGGTCCCATCTGCCCATCAAGTCCCCTCCCCACCTGGTTCACCCATCAGCCTGCCTCCCCCCTCTTTACACCGGCTGCCTCTCCTCTCCACTCTCAGTCCTGATGGACTGCCTTGGAATATTGTGTTCATTTCTGATCCCCTCACTATAGGGAGGATGTGGAAGCTTTAGAGAGGGCGCAGAGGAGATTTACCAGGATGCTGCCTGGATTAGAGAGCATGTCTTGTGAGGATACGTCGAGTGAGCTAGGGATTTTCTCTTAGGAGCAAAGGAGGATGAGAGATGACTTGAGACGATAAGAAGCAAGGATATAGTGGACGGACAGAGTCTTTTTCACAGGGCAGAAACGGCTAATACGAGAGGGTATTTATAGGCACCCGTTAGTCCCGTGAGACCATGGATTTGTGCCTTGGAAGGTTTCCAGGGTGCAGGCCTGGGCAAGGTTGTATGGAAGACTGGCAGTTGCCCATGCTGCAAGTCTCCCCTCTCCACGCCACCGATGTTGTCCAAGGGAAGGGCACTACGACCTATACAGCTTGGCACCGGTGTCGTTGCAGAGCAGTGTGTGATTAAGTGCCTTGTTCAAGGACACAACACGTTGCCTCAGCCAAGGCTCGAACTAGAGACCTTCAGATCACTAGATTGATGCCTTAACCACTTGGCAAGAGGGTATAATTTTAAGGCAAATACAGGAAAGTAGAGGGGATATAAGAGTAAGATTTAGCGTGGAACGCCCTGCCAGGGTTAGTGGTAGAGGCAGATACATCAGGAGTATTTAAGAGACTCTTAGACAGACACACGGATGATACGGAAATGGAGGGCAATGTAGGAGGAAAGGGTCAGATTGATCTTAGGGTAGGTTAAAAGGTCGGCACAATATCGTGGACTGAAGGACCTGTACTGTGCTGTGTTCTATATCTTATAGAATGGCCTTTCAGTACTATGTTCTGTAGTTACACAGGCAGTGACCCCCATCATGGATAAAGAGTCACTCTGTGGCTGTTGCTCTTGGGGTCAGTTTGGTAGTGCAAACACCTTACAGCACCAGCCATTAACGACTGGAAGTACAATTCTCACCATTGTCTGTAGTTTGTAATTACATTCTGTCTACATAGCCTCCACCCTGATGGTATGAATATCAATTTCTCCTTCCGATAAAAAAAAATTCCCTCCTTGTCCTCTCTTCTTCTATTCTCCATTCTGACCTTTTATCTCCTCCCCTCACCTGCCTATCACCTCCTTCTGGTGCCTCTCCTCCTTCCCTGTCTCCTATGGTCTACTCTCCTCTCCTATCAGATTCCTTCATTTCCAGCCCTTTATCTTTCCCACCCACCTGGCTTCTCCTTCCCCTCCCCCAGCTCTTTATTCTGTCTTCTTCCCTCTTTCTTTCCAGACCCGATGAAGGGTCTCAGCCTGAAATGTCAACTGTTTATTCATTTCCATAGATGCAGTCTGACCTGTGGGTGGGGAATTTTGTGTGCGTTGCTTTGGATTTCCAGCATCTGTAGAATTTTTTCTGTTTAAGAGTTTGTACGTTCTCTCCATGATGTGTGGATTTCCTCTGGGTGCTCTGGTTTCCTCCCACATTCCAAAGATGTACAGGTTAGGATTAGTAAGTTGTGGGCATGTTATGTTGGTCCTGCAAGTGTGGCGACATTTACAGTCTGTCCCAGCCGATCCTCAGACTGTGTTGGTTGTTAACACAAACAATACATATCAGAACCAGAATCAGAATCAGAATCAGGACCAGAGTCAGAATCAGAATCCGAACCAGAATCAGAACCAGAATCAGAATCAGAATCAGAACCAGAACCAGAATCAGAACCAGAATCAGAATCAGAATCAGAATCAGAACCAGAATCAGAATCAGAACCAGTATCAGAACCAGAATCAGAATCAGAATCAGCACCAGGACCAGGTTTATTATCACCAGCATGTGTCATGAAATTTGTTAACTTAGCAGCAGCAGTTCAATGCAATACATGATAACGTAGAAAGAAAATAAATAAATAAACAAACAAACCAATTACCGTAAATGTATATTGAATAGATTAAAAACCATGCCAAAACAGTATGTTTTGATGTAAATGTGACAAATAAAGCTCATCTTTAAAAAATCTTTAATCTCCCTCAATCTCTGAGCCCCTACAGACACAGTGAGTTGTTTATCAATCCGCAGCCCACCCGTGTGGTTCAGTGCTGATTGATGTGCCAGGGCAGGGACAGACACACAGGGGTGGGGATTGAGTTCCAGCAGTCAGCTCTGCAGCGAGCTCAGAACCCAGGACAGGGGACAACTGCTTCCTCGGCCCCGCTCCCTGAACCTAGACTCACACGCACATGGCACTCAGCAGTTCAAGTCAATTTACTATTGAAATGTGTACCCTTACGTTCATTTTCTTCCAGGCATTTACAGGGGGAAAAAGAAATTCAACAGAATTTACGAAAAAGCTAGATTTAAGACCATAAGACATAGGAGAAGAATTAAGCCATTTGGCCCATCAAGTCTGCTCCACCACTTAATCATGGCTGGTCCTTTTTTCTCCCCCTCCTCAGACTTACTCCCCAGTCCTCTCCCCACAACCTTTGATGCTGTGTCCAATCAAGAACCTATCAATCCCTGCCTTAAATACACACAATACACCCAATGACCTGGCCTCCACAGCTGCCTGTGGTAACAAATTCCACAAGTTCACCATCCTCTGGCTAAAGAAATTTCTCTGCATTTCTGTTTTAAATGGAAACCCCTCTATCCTGAGCCTGTACCCACTTGTCCGAGATTCCCCCACCATGCGAAACATCCTTTCTGCATCTACTCTGTCTAGGCCTTTTAATATTTGAAATATTTCAATGAGATCCACCCTCATCCTTCTAAATTCCAGCGAGTACAGACTCAGAACCATCCAACATTCCTTGTATAATAACCCTTTCATTCCTGGAATCATCCTTGTGAACCTCCTCTGAACCCTCTCCAATGCCTCCACAATCTCTACCGCTACCTCTTTCAGAACCCGAGGGTACAGTTCATTTGGCCCAAGTGATTTATACATCCATAGGTCTTTCAGCTTTTTGAGCACCTTCTCTCTTGTAACAGTAACTGCACCCACTTCTCTTCCTCCACACACTACAACATCAGGCACACTGCTAGTGTCTTCCACAGTGAAGACTGATGCAAAATACCCATATAGTTCATCCGCCACCTCCTTGTCCCCGTTATTATTTCTCCTGCTTCATTTTCTAGTGGTCCTATATCCACTCTTATCTCTCTTTTAGTATTCCACATACTTGAAAAAAGCATTTTCTATCCACTTTGATATTGTTTGCTGGCTTGCTTTCATATTTCATCTTTTCCTTTCTAATCATTCTTTTAGTTGCCCTCTGTAGGCTTTTTAAAGCTTCCCAGTCTTCTGTCTTCCAGCTAATTTTTACTTTGTTGTATACCCTCTCTTTTGCTTTTACATTAGCTTTAACTTCCTTTGTTAGCCACAGTTGTACTATTTTGCCATTTGAGTATTTCTTTGTTTTTGGAATACATCTTTCCTACACCTTCCTTATTTTTCCCAGAAACACAAGCCATTGCTGCTCTGCTGACATCCCTGCCAGCAGCTCCTTCCAATTTACTTTGGCCGGCTCCTCTCTCACACCACTGTAATTTCCTTTACTCCACTGAAATACTGCTACGTCAGACTTTACTTTCTCCTTATCAAATTTCAAGTTGAACTCAATCATATTGTGATCACTGGCTCCTAAGGGTTCTTTTACCTTAAGCTCCCTAGTGGCCTCCAGTTCATAAGAACATAAGAAATAGCAGCAGGAGTAGGCCATCCGGCCCATCAAGCCTGTCCCGCCATTCAATGAGATCATGGATGATCTGTCCGTAAACTCAGCTTCAACTACCTGCCTTTTCCCCATAACCCTTAATTCCTCTACCATGTAAAAATCTATCTAACTGTTTCTTAAATATATTTAGTGAAGAAGCCTCATCTGCTTCCCTGGGCAGAGAATTCCACAGATTCACCACCTTCTGGGAAAAACAGTTTCTCCTCATCTCCATCCTAAATCTACTCCCCTGAATCTTGAGACAATGTCCCCTAGTTCTAGTCTCACCTATCAATGGAAACAACTTTCCTACTTCTATCTTAGCTATCCCTTTCAAAATTTTGTATGTTTCTATAAGATCCCCTCTCATTCTTCTGAATTCCAGAGAGTATAGTCCCAGGCAACTCAATCTCTCCTCATCCCTGGAATCAACCTGGTGAACCTCCTCTGCACTCCAAAGCCAGTATATCCTTCCTCAAGTATGGAGACCAGAACTGCACACAGTACTCCAGGTGCGGCCTCACCAGTACCCTGCTCAGTCACAGCATAACCTCCCTGCTCTTGAATTCAATCCCTCTAGCAATGAAGGCCAACATTCCGTTTGCCTTCTTAATAACCTGTTGTACCTGCAAGCCAACTTTTTGCAATTCATGCACAAGCACTCCCAAGTCCCTCTGCACAACAGCATGCTGCAGTCTTTCACCATTTAAATAATAATCTGCTCTTCTATTATTCCTTCCAAAGTGGATGATCTCGCATTTACCAATGTTGTATTCCATCTGCCAGACCCTGGCCCATTACATAACACCCAATCCAGTATAGCTGATCCCGTAGTAGGCTCAATGACAAACTGCTCTAAAAAGCCATCTCATTGGCATCCAACAAATTCACTCTCTTGAGATCCATTACCAACCTGATTTTCCCAATTGACCTGCATGTTAAAATCTCCCATGACTATTGTAACATTGCCCTTTTGGCTCACCTTTTCTATTTCCTGGTGTAATCTGTGGTCCACATCCCAGCCACTGTTGTGAGGCCTGTATATAACTTCCATCATGGTCCTTTTATCCTTGCAGTTTCTTAACTCAACCCACAAGGATTCAACATCTTCCGATCCTATGTCACATCTTTCTACTGATCTGATGCCATTCTTTACCAGTGGAGCCACGTCACCCCCTCTGCCTACCTTCCTATCCCTCCGGTACAATATGCAGCCTTGGACATTCAGCTCCCAACCCCAACTACAACCATCCTTCTGCCACGATTCAGCAATGGCCACAACATCATACCTGACAATCTTTAAAATTGCAACAAGGTCATCCACCTTATTTCTCATACTCCATGTATTGAGATATAACACTTTGAGTACTGTATTTGCTACCCTTTTTGATTCTACAACCCTCATGCACTGATACTCACCCTGCAGGCTGCAGTTATGTCCTATCGTCTGCCTGCCCTTCCTGAGAGCTGACTGCATGCTGTCTTTGCATTTTTACCATCCATCCTATTCTGAGTTCCTTCACTCTGGTTCACAACCCCCTGCCAAATTAGTTTAAACCCTCCCCAACAGCTCTAACAAATCTGCCTGCGAGAATATTGGTCCCCCGCGGGTTCAAGTGCATCCTGTCACTTTTGTACAGGTCATACCTCCCCTGAAGAGATCCCAGTGATCCAAGAACCTGAAGCCCTGCCCCCTGCACCAGCTTCTCAGCCACACATTCATCTGCCAAATCACCCAGTTGTGTACATAAACAAAGACAGACAATCAACCGATGTGCAAAAGAAGACAAATTGTGCAAATATAAAAAACCCCACAGCAGTGGTGTGTCACTATTACAGCTCAGGGTGCTCCGGAGTTTGGAGTTCAATTCTGGTGCTGAATGTAAGGTTCTGTACGTTCTCCCGGGACCGCATGGGTCTTCCACAAGGTGCGTCGGTCTTCTCCAACGAACCAGCTAGTAGGTTAGTTGGTCATTGTAAATTGTCCCGTGATTAGGTTCGGATTAAATTGGTGGGTTTCTGGGCAGGCAGCTCCGTGGGTCAGAAGGGGCTGTTCTGCAACGTATATCTAGTAAGAAAAATACTGAGAACATGAGTTGTAGAGTCCTTGAAAGTGAGCGTGTCGGTTGTGGAATCTGTTCAGAGCTGTGGTGAGCGAAGTTGTCCAAACTAGTTCAGAACCTCATGGTTGCAGGGTAGCATCAGGCACTCCTTAGGAGCTGGGAATCCCCAGGGTCAGTGGGTCTGGCAAGAGGCTCTGGTCTGTCCTCAAGCTGTCTGAAACTCCCACAGCTTCTCTGTAGTCATTGTGTTTCATACCTAATGTTGGCTCATGACCATAAGACGTAGGAGCAGAATTCGACCATTTCACCCACGGAGTCTGTTCTGCCATTCACACATGGCTAATTTCAACCCCATTCTCCAGCCTTCTCCCAGTAACCTTTAATGCCCTGACTAATCAAGAACCTATCAACCACTTTAAATACCTATACCCAATACTTGGCCTCCACAGCCATCTGTGGCAATGAATTCTATAGATTCACCACCCCTGGTTAAAGAAATTCCCCCTTATCTCTGTTCTGTGGATATCTCTTTATTCTGAGTCCGTGCCCTCTGATCCTAGGCATCCTCTCCACTCCCACTCTTTCTGGGCTTTTCAGTATTCAGCCGGGAACATGGCGGTCTGGTAGTGCTCTGCATCTGGCTGCCTGTGCAACTCCCCATGACCCGAGAATGACAGCCTTCATCCACCTCCCTGTGCTTTGCTGTGGGCCTCTCAGAGTCTGTGGATGAGGATTACTGCCAGTTCACAACCTTGTGACATGGTCAACGTCTGCAAGACTCGAGCTTTGACACATTGATGGCAATTTTGTTGAATTTCAAAGTTCAAAGTAAATTTATTATCAACTGTGTCCAGTTCTGGTCGCCTCACTATAGGAAATATGTGGAAGCATTGGAAAGGGTACAGAGGAGATTTACCAGGATGCTGCCTGGTTTAGAGAGTATGGATTATGATCAGAGATTAAGGGAGCTAGGGCTTTTCTCTTTGGAGAGAAGGAGGATGAGAGGAGACATGATAGAGGTGTACAAGATAATAAGAGGAATAAATAGAGTGGATAGCCAGCGCTTCTTCCCCAGGGCACCACTGCTCAATACAAGAGGACATGGCTTTAAGGTAAGGGCTGGGAAGTTCAAGGGGGATAATAGAGGAAGGTTTTTTACTCAGAGAGTGGTTGGTGCGTGGAATGCACTGCCTGAGTCAGTGGTGGAAGCAGGTACACTGGTGAAGTTTAAGAGACTACCAGACAGGTATATGGAGGAATTTAAGGTGGGGGCTTATATGAGAGGCAAGGTTTGAGGGTCGGCACAACATTGTGGGCTGAAGGGCCTGTACTGTGCTTTACTATTCTATGTTCTATGTAAGTGTAGGTCACCATATACAATCTTGAGATACATTTTCTTACAGGTATTCACAGTAGATAAAAAGAAATACAATAGAATCAATGAAAGTATTCACCCTCTTGGAAGTTTTCATGTTTTATTGTTTTACAACATTGAATCACAGTGGATTTAATCTGACTTTTTTTTACACTGATCAACAGAAAAAGACTTTCAGTCAAAGTGAAAACAGATCTCTACAAAACGAATTTGGTCTGTGCTGGTGATGCCTCCCTCTCAGATGAGTTGAACAACTTCTACGCTCGTTTTGAGGTGGAAAATGACATGGTGGCGAGGAAGACCACCCCTCCTCCAAACGACCAGGTGCTGTGTCTTATCGTGACTGATGTGAGGAGAACCCTGCGCAGGGTCAACCCACAGAAGGCTGCTGGACCAGACAATATTCCTGGCAGAGTGCTTAGAGGATGTGCAGACAAGCTGGCAGAGATTCTCACTGACATCTTCAACATCTCCCTGAGCAGCGCCGTCGTTCCCACATGCTTCAAGGCCGCCACCATCGTCCCCGTGCCAAAGAAGTCTTCAGTGTACTACCTCAACAACTACCATCCCGTTGCCGTTGCACTCACATCCATCATCATGAAGTGTTTCGAGAGGCTCGTCATGAGACACATCAAGACCCTGCTGCCCCCCTCACTGGACTCCCCTGCAGTTCGTGTACCGTCCCAACCGTTCAACAGACGACGCCATTGCCATCACCCTCCACCTGGCCCTAACCCACCTGGACAAAAAAGACACGCATGTTCGAATGCTGTACATAGATATCAGTTCAGCATTCAACACAATCATTCCTCAGAAACTGACTGGAAAGCTGAGCCTACTGGGTCTAAACACCTCCCTCTGCAACTGGATCCTAGACTTCCTGACTGGGAGACCTCAGTCAGTCCGGATCGGGAGCAACATCTCTAACACCATCACACTGAGCACGGGGGCCTCCCAGGGCTGTGTGCTCAGTCCACTGCTGTTCACTCTGCTGACCCACAACTGTGCAGCAAGACACAGCTCGAACCACATCATCAAGTTCGCCGATGACACGACCGTGGTGGGTCTCATCAGCAAGAACGATGAGTCAGCATACAGAGAGGAGGTGCAGCAGCTAACGGACTGGCGCAAAGCCAACAACCTATCTCTGAATGTGAACAAGAGATGGTTGTTGACTTCAGGAAGACACGGAGCGATAACTCTCCGCTGAACATCGGTGACTCCTCCGTAGAGATCGGTAAGAGCACCAAATTTCTTGGTGTTCACCTGGCGGAGAATCTCACCTGGTCTCAACACCAGCTTCATAGCAAAGAAAGCCCAGCAGCGTCTCTACTTTCTACGAAGACTGAGAAAAGTGCATCTCCCACCCCCCATCCTCACCACATTCTACAGAGGTTGTATTGAGAGCGTCCTGAGTAGCTGCATCACTGCCTAGTTCGGAAATTGCACCATCTCAGATCACAAGACCCTGCAGCGGATAGTGAGGTCAGCTGAGAAGATCATCGGGGTCTCTCTTCCTGCCATTACAGACCTTTACACTACATGCTGCATCCGCAAAGCCAACAGTATTGTGAAGGACCCCACGCACCTCTCAAATAAACTCTTCTCCTTCCTGCCGTCTGGCAAAAGATACTGAAGCATTCGGGCTCTCACCACCAGACTGTGCAACAGTTTCTTCCCCCAAGCCATCAGACTCCTTAATACCCAGAGTCTAGACTGACATCTACCTCATTTATTATTATATTGTAATTTGTCCTCTACTGTGCCTATTGTCTTGTTTATTAATTATTGTCCTGCCCTGCACTGTTTTGTGCACTTTATGTAGTCCTGTGTTGGTCTGCAGTCTAGTGTAGTTTTTGTGTTGTCTTACGTAGTCTGGTGTAGTTTTGCGTTGTTTCATGTAGCACCATGGTCCTGGAGGAACGTTGTTTCGTTTTTACTGTGTACTGTACCAGCAGTTTATGGTCGAAATGACAATAAAAAGCGACTTGACTTGACTTGAATTAAATTAATTACAAATATAAAACACAAAATAATTGACTGCATAAATATTCACTCCCTTTAATATGACACAGCAAATCGTCACTGATGCAGCCAATTGGTTTTAGAAGTCACATGATTCATTAAATGGAGATCACCTGTGTGCGGTCAAGGTGTTTCAAATGATTGTAGTAAAAATACACCTGGATCTGGAAAGTCCAACTGCTGGTGAGTCAGTATCCTGGTGAAATCTACAACATGAAGACAAAAGAACACTCCAAGCAACTCTGCGAAAAGGTTATTGAAAAGCACAAGTCAGAAAAATTTCCAAGTCACTGAATATTCCTTGGAGTACAGTTAAGTCAATCCTCAAGAAATGGAAGGAATATGACACAGCTGCAAATCTGCCTCGAGCAGGCTGTCCTCAAAAACTGAGTGACTGTGCAAGAAGGGGACTAGTGAGGGGGGGTCACCAAGTGACCTATGACAACTCTGGAGGAGTTACAAGCTTCAGTGGCTGAGATGGGAGAGACTGTGCAGACAACGACTGTTGCCCGGGTTCTTCACCAGTCACAGCTTCATGGGAGAGTGGCAAAGGGAAAGCCACTGTTGAGAAAACTCACATGAAGTGTGGCTAGAGCCAGAAGGCATCTGGGAGACTCTGAAGTCGGCTGGAAGCTTTTTGGCCATCAGACTAAACACTATGTTGGGTATAAGCCACACATCATCAAAAACACACCATCCCTACTGTGAAGCTTCACTGCAGCAGGCCCTGGAGGCTTATGAAGGTAGGGAATAAAATGAATGCAGCAAAATACAGGCATATCCTGGAGGAAAACCTGATGCAGTCTGCAAGAGAACTGCGAATTGGGAGATTTGTTTTCCAGCAAAATAATAACCCCAAGCATAAAGCCAAAGCCACACAGGAATGGCTTAAAAACAACAAAGTTAATGTCCTGGAGTGGCCAGGTCAGTATCCAGACCTCAATCGAACTGAGAATTTGTGGCTGGACTTGATTGCCGCAAAAGGTACATCTACTAAATGCTCACTTGAAGGGGGTGAATAATTATGCAATCAATTATTTTGTGTTTTATATTTGTAATTAATTTATATCACTTTGTGAAGACCTGTTTTCACTTTGACAAGAGCCTTTTCTGTTGATCAGTATCAAAAAAAGCCAAATTAAATCACAGTGATTCAATGTTGTAAAACAATAAAACATGAAAACTTCCAAAGGTGCTGTACAGACAATGACTGACAAATAACTATTGTGCAAAAGATAGACTGCAAGTACAAAGAAATAATATTGAGAACATGAGTTGTAGTGTCCTTGAAAGTGAATCTGTAACTTGTGGAATCAGTTCAATGTCGAGTTGAGTGAAGTTATCTCTCTGGTTCAAGAACCTAATGGTTATAGGGTAAAAACTGTTCCTGAATCTGGCCACGTGCAACCTAAGGCTCCCCTACCTCCGGCCCGGTGGTTGAAGGGTAATAACTGTTCCTGAACCTGGCTGTGTAGACCCTGAGGCTCCTGTCCTTCCGGCCCAGTGGTTGAGGGATAATAACTGTTCCTGAACCTGGCTGTGTAGGCCCTGAGGCCTGGTGGTTGAGGAGTAATAACTGTTCCTGAACCGAGCCGTGTGGGCCCTGAGGCTCCTGTACCCCCGGCCCAGTGGTTGAGGGATAATAACTGTTCCTGAACTTGGCTGTATAGGCCCTGAGGCTGCTGTACCTCCATCCCAGTGATTGAACATAGAACATAGAAGAGTACAGCACAGTACAGGCCCTTCGGCCCACAATGTTGTGCCGACCCTCAAACCCTGCCTCCCATATAAGCCCCCACCTTAGATTCCTCCATATACCTGTCTAGTAGTCTCTTAAACTTCACTACTGTATCTGCCTCCACCACTGACTCAGGCAGCGCATTCCACGCACCAACCACTCTCTGAGTAAAAAACCTTCCTCTAATATCCCCCTTGAACTTCCCACCCCTTACCTTAAAGCCATGTCCTCTTGTATTGAGCAGTGGTGCCCTGGGGAAGAGGCGCTGGCTATCCACTCTATCTATTCCTCTTATTATCTTGTACACCTCTATCATGTCTCCTCTCATCCTCCTTCTCTCCAAAGAGTAAAGCCCTAGCTCCCTTAATCTCTGATCATAATGCATACTTTCTAAACCAGGCAGCACCCTAGTAAATCTCCTCTGTACCCTTTCCAATGCTTCCACATCCTTCCTATAGTGAGGTGACCAGAACTGGACACAGTACTCCAAGTGTGGCCTAACCAGAGTTTTATAGAGCTGCATCATTACATTGCGACTCTTAAACTCTATCCCTCGACTTATGAAAGCTAACACCCCATAAGCTTTCTTAACTACCCTATCCATCTGTGAAGCAACTTTCAGGGATCTGTGGACATGTACCCCGAGATCCCTCTGCTCCTCCACACTACCAAGTATCCTGCCATTTACTTTGTATTCTGCCTTGGAGTTTGTCCTTCCAAAGTGTACCACCTCACACTTCTCCAGGTTGAACTCCATCTGCCACTTCTCCGCCCACTTCTGCATCCTATCAATGTCTCTCTGCAATCTTTGACAATCCTCTACACTATCTACAACACCACCAACCTTTGTGTCGTCTGCAAACTTGCCAACCCACCCTTCTACCCCCACATCCAGGTCGTTAATAACAATCACGAAAAGTAGAGGTCCCAGAACAGATCCTTGTGGGACACCATTAGTCACAATCTTCCAATCTGAATGTACTCCCTCCACCACGACCCTCTGCCTTCTGCAGGCAAGCCAATTCTGAATCCACCTGGCCAAACTTCCCTGGATCCCATGCCTTCTAACTTTCTGAATAAGCCTACCGTGTGGAATCTTGTCAAATGCCTTACTAAAATCCATACAGATCACATCCACTGCACTACCCTCATCTATACGCCTGGTTACCATTAGGGCTGATAACTATTCCTGAACCTAGCTGCATGTGACCTGAGGCTCCTGTATCCCTGGGCCAGTGGTTGAGGGGTAATAACTGTTCCTGAACCTGGTGGTATGAGTCCTGAGGCTCCTGAACCTCCTTCCTGTTGTCAACATGCTCCTTGCTGCCCGTAGAAAGATTTGGAGGGTGGTTTATAGGTGTGAGTGACCTCCTGTTCCACAGGGGTAAACGGAAGGTCAAGGTCTCTCTCGTGTTACCAATAACACATTCCCTCTCATTCCAGAAATCGGGGCTCCGCTCATTCCCGGAGAGACACAGGTAAGAGTGGGATTGTGGTTTTACGGGGGGAGAACGGGTGACAAAGGGGAAGAGTGGGATGATGAGAGGGGGAGGGGAGGGGTGGGGGCTGGGTGACGAGAACGGGGAAGGGATGGGGTGGGATTGTAAATGGAGGTGGGTGGAGTGTAGTGGGGGTGAGGGGTGGGGGTGTAGTGTGGGGTGGTGAGGGTGAGGGGTGGGGGCTGGGTGACGAGAACAGGGAAGGGATGTGGTGGGACTGTAAATGGAGGTAGGTGGAGTGTAGTGAGGGTGAGGGGTGGGGGTGTAGTGAGGGGAGGGTGAGGGTGAGGGGTGGGGGCTGGGTGACGAGAACGGGGAAGGGATGGGGTGGGACTGTAAATGGCGTGGGTGGAGTGTAGTGGGGGTGAGGGGTGGGGGTGTAGTGAGGGGAGGGTGAGGGTGAGGGGTGGGGGCTGGGTGACGAGAACGGGGAAAGGATGGGGTGGGACTGTAAATGGAGGTAGGTGGAGTGTAGTGAGGGTGAGGGGTGGGGGCTGGGTGACGAGAATGGGGAAGGGATGGGGTGGGACTGTAAATGGAGGTAGGTGGAGTGTAGTGGGGGTGAGGGTGCGGTGATGAGATGGGGAGATGGGGTGAGAAGTAATGAGAGGGGAGGGGTGGGGGTGGGGGCAGGGTGACAAGATGGGGAAGGGGTGGGTGGGTGAGTAATGGGGAGGTGGGATGAGAGGTGGGGTTATGAGAGTGGGTCTGGGGGCAGGGTGATGGGAGGGGGAGGGAGAACGTAGAAGTGATCACACACTTCTTGCAGGGAGATCGGTTTAAGATCATTAGAGCAGAGTGCAGGCCCTTCAGTCCACGATGGGCAAGTTCAAGTTTATTGCCAGCTGATTGTACGTATATACACCCAAATGAAGCAACTTTCCTCTGATCCAGGGTGCACCCACGATCCATATCACACAGAGCACATGAAGCAAACTATTATACTCTAAATAAGTTAATATAACTCAAAGTGCATGTAATGTGCAGCAGGGGTAAACAGTAAACAGCTCGCTGTCCTAGTGACGGGAGCCCGGTTGTGGCAGGGTATTCATTACTCTCACAGACTGAGGGAAGGAGCTGTTCCCCAGTCTGGCAGTCCTAGTCCTGATCTCCTGTACCTGCTTCCTGACGGTAGATGTCACACCAATGCTTTAACCTACTTCGAGATCAACCTTACCCTTCCCTTCCAGGTAGCCATCCATTTTCTATCACCCATGTGCCATTATTTTGTCCACAGACAAGATAACGGTGAAGGATGAGAGGATGGGTTGGGGGTCCCTAGCCCGATTGTGGACATCCACACTCAGGTGTGGTTGGTTCCAGATGCCTTAGGAGGTGGGCTGAGACACTGTCGAGAGCGTCACGATCAAAGAATGCACCCCACCCTTCAGAAATTCCCCGAGTTAACCTCTAGCAACACCCCAATGCTGCTTTTGAATCCAAGCCACAGAAGAAAAGAACAAAACACTTACCTGAGGAGGGCAGCTTAGAGGAGAGATTCATAAAAACAAGGGTTGGAAGTAATGATTCATGCACAAGCAGGCTCAGATCCCTCTGCACAACAACATGCTGCATTTTTTCGCCAGTTAAATAATAATCTGTTCTTCCATTGGCTTGAAGATTAGCTTTATTTGTCACGTCATACATCGTTTGTGTCAAATCAAATCAGTGAGGACAGTGTTGAGCACGGCCCACAAGAACCGCCATGCTTCCAATGCCAACATATCATGCCTGCAACTTACTAACCCCAACCACACGTCTTTGGAATGTGGGAGGACACTGGAGCACCCGGAGGAAACCCACGTGGGCACAGGGAGAACATTCAAACTCCTTAGAGACAACGATGGGAATCGAACTCCAATTTTACATCAGGCGCTGTGAAACGTTACGACAGCCACTATTCGTTCTTACTAAGTGGATGACCTCGCATGGGTCACATCTGCCATATCCTTGCCCACTCACTTAACCTATCGATATCTCTACATCCTCCGCACAATTTGCTTTTCCACTCCGTTTCCAGTGAGCTGGGGCTTCTCTCTTTGGAGTAAGGGAAGATGAGCGGTGACTTGATAGAAGTGTACAGGTTAATAGAATGGTCAGCCAGCGACTTTTTGGTCCATGCAGGGACGGGTTTGCAGAGCTCTGAGCCAGGCTAAAAGACAGTCGTGCGACTCAAGCTACAGACGACCTGTAGAGCAAACAACCATGTCATATCTAAGGGAGGATGTGCTGGCATTGAAGAGGGTCTGGAGGAGGTTCTCAAGAATGATACTGGGAATGAAAGGGTTAATGAATTATTAGCATTTGATAGCTCTGTGCTCACTGTAGATCAGTCATAGTCATACTTTATTGATCCCAGGGGAAATTGGGTTTTCGTTACAGTTGCACCATAAATAATAAATAGTAATAGAACCATAAATAATTAAACAGTAATATGTAAATTATGCCAGTAAATTATGAAATAAGTCCAGGACCAGCCTATTGGCTCAGGGTGTCTGACCCTCCAAGGGAGGAGTAGTAAAGTTTGATGGCCACAGGCAGGAATGACTTCCTATGACGCTCTGTGTTGCATCTCGGTGGAATGAGTCTCTGGCTGAATGTACTCCTGTGCCCACCCAGTACATTATGTAGTGGATGGGAGACATTGACCAAGATGGCATGCAACTTAGACAGCATCCTCTTTTCAGACACCACTGTGAGAGAGTTCAGTTCCATCCCCACAACATCACTGGCCTTACGAATGAGTTTGTTGATTCTGTTGGTGTCTGCTACCCTCAGCCCGCTGCCCCAGCACACAACAGCAAACATGATAGCACTGGCCACCACAGACTCGTAGAACATCCTCAGCATCGTCCGGCAGATGTTAAAGGACCTCAGTCTCCTCAGGAAATAGAGACAGCTCTGACCCTTCTTGTAGACAGCCTCAGTGTTCTTTGACCAGTCCAGATTGTAGAACGAGGGGGGAGGGATTGGGGGGGAGGGTTCTTATTAAAACCTATCAAATATTGGAAGGTCTAGAATAGAGTGGATGTAGGGAGGATGCTTCCTGTGGGAGGGGAGTCTAGGACCAGAGAGCACAGCCTCAGAATAGAGAGACGTCCATTTAGAGCAAAGATGAGGAGGAATTCTGTAACCAGAGGGTGGTGAATCTGTGGAATTCATTGCCACAGACAGTTGTGGCAACCAAGTTATTGGGTATCTTTAAAGTGGAATTTGATATGTTCTTGATTAGTCAGGGCAGCAAAGGTCATGGGAGAGAAGAGAATGGGGTTGAGAGGGAAAATAAATCAGCCATGTGTGAATGGCGGAGCAGGCTTGATGGGTCTCACTCTGTTCCTGCCTTTAGCTGTATTCTCACAGTGGACTGCCTGGATGTCCCCCACCCCATTTCCTGCTGTTCACTTACTCCCCCTTCTCCCTTTCCTCCTCTCCACCCCCCCAAATATTCCCATTCAGGCAACTGGGGCCAAGACCTCAGCTGGTGGTGACTGAGTTCACAGCCTGGACCTCTGTGATACGATAGAAATGAGAAGAGCACATTGGCCCCATGGTGCTCGTTCTGTTCTAGAAAGATGAACCTCAGCTCCACTTACCCGTCACTGGTCCAGACCAGTGCGGTCAGGTCTTTCAGACTCGGTTTTCTCTCGGTCAGGGATCTGTAGTCCCATTGACCACACTGGCAGTAATTCCTGACTCCTCTTCCGAGCAGCCTCGCTCTCGCACGACATCGAACATGGGGCTCCACAGCAGTGTAGTGGTTACAGCTCAGGGTGTCGAAGGTCAGAGTTCAATTCCAGCGTTTTCTGTAAGCCAGCTTGTACATTCCGCCCCCAGTGCGTGTGGGTTTCCTCCCACGTAAAGACGTACGGATTAGTAGGTTAACTCCTGAAGCCTTCCCCATGCGTGTGTATAGCTGCAAGGCACTGGAGGTTTGAGATCAAAGTTTAGCTGCCAACCACGGCTGACGAGACCCATCTGCCCAAAGCGACTGGCTTTAAGGCATCAGTAACCTTCTTTTGTCCATTCTCCTGTCAGTAGAAACAGGTCTGCTGGCCTCAGTAGCTAAGCCACACGTGAAGGCCAGGATCTGGATGTGGTTGTCAGGGGCTATTTGAGACGTGCCAATGGAGGCATTTAATGGGTAGTGGGAGCGTATCCCCAACACCCCACCCAGCTCTCACCCCGCTATGACAACTTTAAGGAACCAATGTGTACTCAAGCAGAATGCCACAGACAGGAGCTCGAGTTCAGCTGGTCGTTATCACTCAGAGGAACAGAGAGCTTCACTTCCTCCATTCCACAGCAACACTTACGCACGTCTGACAGGAGAACTGAGCCAGTGTCCAGTAACTCACCGAGCAGCACAGGGCTTCTCCCACCACTCGCCCACCGTGATACGAGGGATCTCAGAGGCAAATGTTTGTCAACATGGAACATGCTCCTGGGGGTGGTGGTAGAGGAAGATTCACTAAGGACAATTAAGAGACTCTTAGACAGGAATGTGGATGATAGAAGAATGGAGGGCTAAGTGGAAGGACAAGGTTAGACTGATCTTGGAGTAGGTTAAGGAGTTGGCACAACATCGTTGGCCCAAGGGCCTGTACTGAAATGCTTCCCCCGGAGTGTGGCATGGCTCCCAGGTCAGCCCAAGGAGCCGTGCCCACCATGGTCAAATAGCCAACCAATAGTAACTGGCCAGAGAAGCCCCTCCCCTTGAGAGTAATCTTTGATCTGACAGGTTCTTTTATCCCCAGGGTGAGTGTGACTGGAGCTACAATGCAGAGAGCCCTGCTGCCCAGCCCATCGCGACCCCTGACCATCTGACGTGGAGCTCCAGCCACAGGGCCATGCCCCGCCGGCGACAGGCCCTGCCTCAGAACCCATCCTTCCGCGGACAGCAGCGCAGGCGTAGGAGGAAGGCATCGGACGGGATGAGGCAGACGGCGCTACAGTGGCGTCCTCACCACCACCAGTGGACACCTGACCAGGGACCCGCCAGATACCACCAGCTGCGGGAGCGGCGATCGGCCCCTCGCCTCCTGGGGCCGCAGGGGCGCCGCGGGCTTGGGGACGTACAGCAAGGCCGCCGGCAGTGGGTGGAAGAAGCCTGTCTCAAGTACCGGGGCGGTGGCAGCTCCCTGGGTCCCGGTCTGCTCTCACCGCACCACGTCTCCAGGATCTATGTGGAAGACCGGCACCGGCTGCTGTACTGCGAGGTGCCCAAGGCGGGATGTTCCAACTGGAAGCGGGTGCTCATGGTGCTGAGTGGCCTGGCCAGCTCGCCGGCTCACATCGAGCACCAGGTCGCACACTACGGCAACTCGCTGCGTCGCCTCGACAGCTTCGACCGGGCCGGCATGGCCTGGCGGCTCCGCACCTACACCAAGGCGCTGTTCGTGCGCGAGCCCCTTGAGCGCCTGGTCTCGGCCTTCCGTGACAAGTTCGAGCAGCCCAACGCCTACTATCACCCAGTCTTTGGCCGTGCCATCATTGCCCGCTACCGGCCCAACGCCACCCGCCAGGCACTGCTCTCCGGCTCGGGAGTCACCTTCCCCGAGTTTGTGCGCTACCTGCTAGACCCGCGGCGGCCCCTCGGCCTGGACATCCACTGGGAGCGGGTCGGTCGTCTCTGCAGCCCCTGCCTCATCCGCTATGACTTCATCGGCCATTTCGAGAGCCTGGGCGCAGAGGCCCAGGCGCTGCTGCGGTTGGTCGGTGCCCCTGCCAACCTCACCTTCCCCCGTTCCAAGGACCGACACCGAGGGGTGGAGCGCACCAGCCTGCGTCTCAGCCGCCGCTACCTCGCCCAGCTGTCGGCCGACCAGCGTCGCCGTGCCGAAGACTTCTACCTTGCCGACTACACCATGTTCAACTACACGCGGTCCTTTGGGGCAGGGCTGGGCTGAAGGTGTGGGGCTCGAACAGGGCTGAGGCAGAGCTACGTGAGGGGGGTGTTCGAACCAGGGTGGGGGTGGGGCCAGACTGAAGGGGTGGGGCTGTAGCAAGGGTGGAACTTGGCAAGTGGGTGGGCAATGGGCACGACCTTCCTGAGGTGGGAGCATGGGAGGGTGGGGTGGGGAAAAGGACGGGACTCTCGTGACAGTAAAGGGGGGACCTAACTCAGGGCATGGGACCTAACTGACGAAAGGAGATGGGACTCAATGAGTTTTTCCAAGTTAATTATCATTCAACCTTACATGAATATAACCAAATGAAACAGCATTTCTGCGGGCGAAGGTACAAAACATTACCAACAGCACACAACACATTGCACAAGTATATGGTTATAATTTCAGAAAAACATACAGTGACAAAGAAAAAAAATAATAACAGGTCCCTGAGTGGCATGACTGAAGATTGATGGTAAGTTGGCCTGGTCCAACTTGTTCTTCCATTGAGCGAACACCGGAGAGCAGCACCGAGCGAGCACCAGAGGGCAGCACCGAGCGAACACTGGAGGGCAGCACCGAGCGAACACTCAGAGGGCAGCACCGAGCGAACACTCGGAGGGCAGCACCGAGCGAACACTCGGAGGGCAGCACCGAGCGAACACCGGAGAGCAGCACCGAGCGAACACCAGAGGGCAGCACCGAGCGAACACCGGAGAGCAGCACCGAGCGAACACTCGGAGGGCAGCACCGAACGAACACTGGAGAGCAGCACCGAACGAACACTGGAGGGCAGCACCGAGCGAACACCGGAGAGCAGCACCGAGCGAACACCGGAGGGCAGCACCGAGCGAACACTCAGAGGGCAGCACCGAGCGAACACCGGAGGGCAGCACTGAACGAACACTGGAGAGCAGCACCGAGCGAACACCAGAGGGCAGCACTGAGTGAACACCGGAGGGCAGCACTGAGTGAACACCGGAGGGCAGCACTGAGCAAACACGGGAGGGCAGCACCAAGCAAATACTGTTTACCGAGCGTAAACTGGAGGATATAGTGGGGATGGAGTGAGATCCTTCCTCCCCACTGTAGACTCTCCGCCGTCCACACCCCACTGTGCTGGTGCTCGTCTAGCTCACTTTGGCCAAGGCCAATATAGTGACCTCATTAGATCCCAACCCAGGAAATCTAGTGGGCAGCATTTGCTCTAGCACTGGGGGCAAGTATGGCCGGCACTGGGGTGATGGTAGATTTATTTTTAATGTGTGGAACAGGCCCTCCAACCCAATGAGCTGAGCCACCCACCAGCCTACTTGTTTCGGCCCAACCTAAGCACAAGACAGTTTACAATGACCAACTAACCTACTAACTGAAACATCTTCAGATGGTGGGAGGAAACTGGAGCACCCGGAGGAAACCAAAGCACTCACGAGAAGAACATACAAACTTGCTTATCTATCTATCTATATATCTATTTATTTGGAGATACAGTGCATTTACGGTCAAAGAAAGGTGATAAAACATAGTAATTTTAACTGGCAGTGAGAGGTGAAAGATGAATAGAACGAAGGGAACATCAGCAATAGTACAAAGTCAGGGATGTGTGTTCCCAGCAATTTCTGTCAACAAGATGTGTAGGTTGGAGAGGACATTTAACTCCACGACCAGGGACTCCACAGGTTTGGGAGATACGGCAAGGTTGACTAGGCTCAGGTGGAAAAAGTTAATTTGTAATCTATAAAGAGTAGCTACAATCTATTTCCCAACACAGACACATTGAAAGAGAAATGACACAGGAGTGATGTCACGGAGAGTTGTTTCTTGTGTACACAATCCCTAGCTCTGCGACTCTCCGGCTTGGAGTTGTTGGAAACCATCGGGACAGTTGAGTGGCTCTCGAGGGAGAGTAATTTGATGCATTTTTGGTGTTCCAGTTTCCTCTCACAGTCCGAAGACATACTGGTTAGTAGGTAAAATGGTCATTGTAAACTGTCCTGTGATTGGATTTTTGGACCATTGCGCTCTCTTCCAGGGAAGGTGGCACCTGTGCAGAAGGGACAGTTTGCACCTGCACGAGTAGAAGACTAATATCCAAGCAGGAAGGTTTGCTGGGCTGTTCGGTGGGGCGAGAGTTTAAACTAGAATTACAGGAAGGATAGGAACCAAAGAGTCAGAAGAGTTGGTGGAGACAGATGCCGTAAATCAAAAGGTTGAGACTGGTGTCCTGAGCTGCGTGTATTTCAATGCAAGAGGTATCGTAGGAAAGGTGGATGAGCCCAGGGCATGGATCGACACCTGGAGTTACGACACTGTAGCCACCAGTGAGATGGTTGCAGGAGGGGCAGGACTGGCAGCTCAGTATTCCAGGGTTCCATTGTTTTTTCAGTTGCATCTAAGCGGGAGGGATTAAAGGAGACGGGGAGGCAATACTACTCAGGGAAAACGTCATGTCAGTGCTTAACACTTTGCAATGAATGACCACAATGCAATTTGTTTCAAAATAAATATGTAAAAAGATAGGTCTGGTCTATGGATTAAGATTCTACATTGAAGAAAGGCCTATTTTGAAGGTATTGGAATGGATCTGTCAAGTATGGATTGAGATAGGCTGTTTTCTGACAAAGGTATACTTGGTAAGTGGGGGGCCTTCAGAAGTGAAAGTTTGAGAGTACAAAGCTTGATTGTGTCTGTCAGAAGAAAAGGTAAAGTTGGCAGGTATAGGGAACCTTGGTTTTCAAGGGATATTGAGGACCTGGTTCAGAGAAAGTATGAGGGTGTATAGCAAATATAGGCAGGTAGGAACAAACGAGATGCTTATGGAGTATAAGAAATGTAAGAGATCACTTAAGAAAGAAATCAGGAGGGCTAAGAGTAGGCATGAGGTTGCCCTAGCAGACAAGGTGAAGGAGAAACCTTAGGGATTCTACAGATATGTTAAAATCAAAGGGATTACAGCGGACAAAATTGATCCTCCGGAAGATCAAAATGGTAATCCATGCATGGATCCAAAACAGATGGGGGAGACCTTAAATGAATTCTTTGCATCTGTATTTGCTCTGGAGATGGGCACAGAGTCCATACATAGAAGTGAGATAAAGTGGTATCAACTTCATAGACCCTGTACAGATTACAGAGGATAAGATGTTTGCTGTCCTGAGACAAATCAGGGTGGATAAATCCCCAGGACCTTGCCCCCTGCGAGAGGCAAGTGCAGAAATTGCTGAGTCCCTCACAGAGATCTTTAAATCATCTTTAGCAACAGGTAAGGTACCGGAGGATTGGAGGATAGCCAATGTCATTCCATTGTTTGAAAAAAGCACTAAACAGAGACCATGAAATTATAGGCAAGTGAGCCTGATGTCAGCAGTGGGGATGTAATTGGAAGGTATTCTAAGGGATCGGATATATAATTATTCGGTAGACATGGACTGATTAAGAATGACTTTGTGTGTGGTAGGTCGTGTCTAACCAATCTTATAGACCCTTTCGAGGAAGTTACCAGGAAAGTGGATGAAGGCAAGGCAGTGGATGTTGTCTACATGGACTTTAGTAAGGCATTTGACAAGGTCCCACGTGGGAGGCTGGCCAAGAAAGTTCAGTCACTTGGCGTTCAGGATGAGGTAGTAAACTGGATTAGATATTGGCTTTGTTGGAGAAGCCAGAGAGTGGTAATAGAGGGTTGCCTCTCTGACTGGAGGCCTGAGACTAGTGCACAGGGATTTGTGCGGGGTCTATGGTTGTTTGTCATCTATATCAATGATCTTGAGTGACAATGTGGTGAACTGGATCAGCAAACTTGCAGATGACACCAAGATTGTGGGTGTAAGTGGACAGCAAGGAAGTCTATCATGGCTTGCAGTGGGACCTGGCCCAGCTGGAAAATTGAGCTGAAAAATGGCAGATGGAATTTAATGCAGATAAGTGTGAGGCTTTGCAC
>NC_086110.1:76610589-76763089 GCF_963921235.1 Mobula hypostoma | reverse complement strand
AGGGAAGGGCAGAGGGGAAAAGATTCCCAAAGTTGGAGAAATTGACTTTCATGCCTTCGGGTTGGAGGCTACCCAGGTGGAATTTGAAGTGTTGCTTCCCCAACCTGAGAGTGTCCTCATCATGGCAGAAGAGGACACCATGAACAGACATGTCAGAACAAGAACGGAGATAGAAATTAAAACGATTGGCCGTCGGGAAATCCTGCTTCTTGTGGATGGAGCAGAGGTGCCTAACAAAGTGGTCCCCTGATCGAAGCAGCACACACAAAATGCTGGAGGAACTCAGCAAGCCAGGCAACATCTATGGAAAAACGTACAGTCTCGGTCTGATGTTCTCTTGTTTGTGATCGGTCCCCTGATCTATTTGTTTTTAAGTTACTCCGCACCCACACCCACCCACCATCCTGTGCCTTCCTGAGTGACATTACTGAGCCTCTCTAATGGAGTGTGGAGCAGGGAGGCTAAAGTGGGCAGCACCCGGTCCCTGGGAGGGCCCAAAACCACAATCAGTGGCATAGAATCACGAGTGCAGTTAGTTGATAGACAGCTAACTTACAGCAATGAAGGGGATGTAACAAATAGCTCTGATAAAACCATCACAGAAACCAGAATCCAAAATCCCTCAACTCATTATTTCCAGTGTTTACTTCCATTCCATACGCTTGTATATTAGTGGATGTGGAAGCTTTATCTATGCATAATTCATTTGTAGATTTCGTTCTTATTTTCCTAAATTATTGTGTGTTATGTGTACTACTGTGCTTTACATCCTGGTCCAGGGAAACATCTCGTTTGGCAGTATACAAGTATCTAGTTAAATGACAACAAACTTGACTTGGACTTGGACTTTAGAGAGGGTGCAGAGGAGATTTTACCGAGATTAGAGAACATGTCTTTGATGAGAGATTGAATGAGCTAGGTTTTTCTCTTGTCAGTGATAGTAAACGTGATTGTGATTCCATCCATGACCCTGTTGGAATGCCTTTTAAATATTACAATTGTGCCTGCCTCAACCACTTCCTCTGTCAGCTGATTTCATATTTGCACCACTCTCTGTGGAAAATTTGCCCCTTGGGTCCATTTTAAACCTTTCCCTTCTAACTTTAGACCCATGGCCTTTTCCCCTCTAACCTTAGACCCATGACCTTTTCCCCTCTAACCTTAGACCCATGGCCTTTTCCCCTCTAACCTTAGACCCATGACCTTTTCCCCTCTAACCTTAGACCCATGGCCTTTTCTCTTCGACTCCTCAAGCCTGGGAAAAAGAACTCTGCCCATAATGATTGTACAAACTTCTATCAATTCACACCTCACCCTCCTGCACTTCAGCCTATCTAGTCTCTCCATATAACTCAAGCCCTCCAGTTCTGGTAAGATCCTAATGAATCTCTTCCCTACATTTACCTCTCAGGTAATGACATCCTTTCTGTAGCTGGGAGACCAGAACTGCACACTTTATTCCAAGTATGGTCTCACCCTTGTCTTGTGTAATTGTAACATAATGTCTCAACTATTCCACTCAGTGCAAAGGAGGTTCACTAGGATGATGCAAGGATTGGAGCATTTCCATTGTAAGGAGAGATTTCAGTTGTTTTTCTAGGAGACAGGGAGGCTTTGGGGTACTTGATGAGGGGTTACAAAATTAGGAGCAGATAGATAAGGACAAATCTGCCATTTGATCTTTCTTATTCCTAAATCATTCTTAAATCAATCAAGCAAGAAGGTGATTGGAGATGAAGAGGGTCGGTAACTTGGCATTATCATTTCAGAGGGTCTGTCTGGGAGCAGCGTGTCAGCGCTTCTACTTTGTTAGAAGTTTCTGCAGATTCGGCACATCATCTCAAATTTTTATAGATGCACCCTGGAGAGTATCCTGACTGGTTGCATCACAGTCTGGTATAGAGACACCAAAGCCTACAAAAAGTAATGAATACAGCCCTGTCCATCATAAGAAAACCCCTCCCCACTATTGAGCACATCTACACAGGGCACTCCACAGGAAAGCAGAGTCCATCGAGGACCTCCACTATCCCGGACATTCCCTCCTCGCTACTACCATTGGGAAGGAGGTACAGGAGCCTCAAAACCCAAATACCAGCTCAGGGACAGATATTACCCCTTCGACTATTAGTCTCTTGAACCAGAGGAGATAACTTTGCTCTCCACAACTCTGAACTGATCACTGAACACAACCTATAGAGTTAATTACAAGAACTCTACAGTTCATGTTTACAGTGTTATTCATTTACTAACTTATTTTTTATTATTTATTTTTGTATTTGCGCAGTTTGTCTTCTTTTGCACGTTGGTGGTCAGTTTTTGCCTGTGTGCAGTTTTTCATTGATTCTGTTGCAATCAGTAATGTAGGATGAGCTCAGGGTATGGATCAACACATGGAATTATGATATTGTAGTCACTAGTGAGACTTGGGTGCAGGAAGGGCAGGACTGGTAGCTCAGTATTCCGGGGTTCTGTTGTTTTAGATGTAACAGAATGGGGGGGGTGGCATTACTAGTCATGGAGAATGTCATGGCAGTGCTCAGTCAGGACAGATTGGAGAACCCATCTAGTAGGCACCATGTGTGAAACAGAGGAATAAGAAAGGTATAACCACGTTAATGGGGCAGGGGCTATATTACAGACCACCCAACAATCAGTGGGATTTAGAGAGGTCGCAAACTGCAGCAAGAAATATAATGCAGTTATGGTAGGTGATGTTAACTTTCCACATACTGACTGGGACTCCCACACAGCAAAAGGACTAGCTGGGATAGAGTTGTCGTGTCTGTTCAGGAAAGTTTCCTTCATCAGTACATAGAACTCCCAACGAGAGAGTGTGATACTTGATCTGCTATTAGGGAATGAGACAGGACAGGTGACAAAAGTTTGTGTAGGGGAATATTTCGCATCTAGTGATTATAATACCATTAGTTTTAAAGTAAATATGGAAAAGAAGATAGGTCTGGTCTGCGAGTTGAGATTCTAAATTGGAGAAAGGCCAATTTTGATGGTATCAGAAAGAATCTATGGATTGGTGCAGGCTGCTATCTGGCAAAAGTGTACTTGGTAAGTGGGAGGCCTTCAAAAGTGAAATTTTGAGGGTACAAAGCTTGTATGTCCCTGTCAGAGTAGAAGATAAAGTTAACCTTGATTTTAAAGAAATATTGAGGCCCTGGTTAAAAAAAAGGAGGTGATAGCAGGTATAAGCAGGCAGAAACTAATGAGGCATTTATGGAGTACAAGAAATTCAAGAGAACACTTAAAGAAAGAAATCAGGAGGACTGAAAATTGCCCTAGTAGACAAGGTGAAGGAGAATCTTAAGGAATTCTATAGATATGCTAAGAGCAAAAGAATTGCAAGGGTCAAATTTTGTCGTCTGGACGATTAGAATGGTTATCCATGCATGGAGCCATAAGAGATGGGGGAGATATCAAGAGTATTTTTTTGCATCTGTATATACTCAGGAGATGGACACTATACAGTCCATACATCTGAGGCAAAGCAGCATCAACTTCATGGATCCTGTATAGATTACAGAGGAGGAGAAAGGATCATAGGATTTGACCTGGAGTGGAGCCATGATTCGATGAAGTCCGGGGTGAGACCAAAGGAGGATCAGCGAAGGAGAAACCATGAGCTCCATCTTGTACACATTAGACTCTTTCCTTAAAATTGGCCCTTTTCTTTTTTTTGTTCTTTCTTTACTAACCCTTAGTCAAATTAAGAATGATAAAGCTAAATCTTTTAGCTGTATGCAGTGTACAATCTGTTACTAGAAACCTAGAAACACAGAAAACCTACAGAACAATACAAGCCCTTTGGCCCACAAAGCTGTGCCGAACATGTCCTTACCTGAGAAACTACCTAGGGTTACCCATAGCCCTCTATTTTTCTAAGCTCCATGTATCTGTCCAGGAGTCTCTTAAAAAACCCTATTGTATCCGCCTCCACCACCATTGCCGGCAGCCCATTCCATGCACTCACCACTCTCTGCGTAAGAAACTTACCCCTGACATCTCCTCTGGACCTACTTCCAAGCACCTTAAAACTGTGTCCTCTTGTGCTAGCCATTTCAGCCCTGGGAAAAAGCTTCTGACTATCCACACGGTCAATGCCTCTCATCATCTTATACACCTCCATCAGGTCACCTCTCATCCTCCATCGCTCCAAGGAGAAAAGGCCGAGTTCACTCAACCTATTCTCATAAGGCATGCTCCAAATCCAGGCAACATCCTTGTAAATATCCTCTGCACCCTTTCTATAGTTTCCATATCCTTCCTATAGTGAGGTGACCAGAACTGAGCACAATACTTCAACTGAGATCTGACCAGGGTCCTATATAGCTGCAACATTAACTCTTGGCTCCTAAACTCAATCCCACGATTAATGAAGGCCAATGCACCGTATGCCTTCTTAACCACAGAGTCAAACTGCACAGCAGCCTTGAGTGTCCTATGGACTCAGATCCCAAGATCCCTCTGATCCTCCACACTGCCAAGAGTCTTACCATTAATACTATATTTTGTCATCATATTTGACCTACCAAAATGAACCACTTCACAGTTATCTGGGTTGAACTCCATCTGCCACTTCTCAGCCCAGTTTTGCATCCTATCAATGTTCCGCTGTAACCTCTGACAGCCCTCCACACTATCCACAACACCTCCAACCTTTGTGTCATCAGCAAATTTACTAACCCATCCCTCCACTTCCTCATCCAGGTCATTTATAAAAATCACAAAGAGTAGGTGTCCCAGAACAGATCCCTGAGGCACCCCGCTGGTGACCGAACTCCATGCAGAATATGACCCACCTACAATCACTCTTTGCTTTCTGTGGGCAAGCCAGTTCTGGATCCACAAAGCAATGTCCCCTTGGATCCCATGCCTCCTGACTTTCTCAATAAGCCTTGCATGGGGTACCTTATCAAATGCCTTGCAGATATCCATATACACTATATCACTGCTCTACCATCATCAATGTGTTTAGTCACATCCTCAAAAAATTCAATCAGGCTCGTAAGGCATGACCTGCCTTTGACAAAGCCATGCTGACTATTCCTAATCATATTATGCCTCCCAAATGTTCATAAATCCTGCCTCTCAGGATCTTCTCTATCAACTTACCAACCACTGAAGTAAGACTCACTTGTCTATAATTTCCTGGGCTATTTCTACTCCCTTTCTTGAATAATGGAACAAGATCCACAATTCGCCAAACCTCTGGAACCTCTCCTGTCCCCATTGATGATGCCAAGATCATCGTCAGAGGCTCAGCAATCTCTTCCCTCACCTCCCACAGTAGCCTAGGGTACATCTCGTCCGGTCCCAGTGACTTATCCAACTTGATGTTTTCCAAAAGCTCCTGCACATTCTCTTTCTTCATATATACATGCTCAAGCTTTTCAATCTGCTGTATGTCATCCCTATAATCGCCAAGATCCTTTTCTGTAGTGAATACTGAAGCAAAATACTCATTAAGTACCTCTGCTATCTCCTCTGGTTCCATACACACTTTTCCAGTGTCACACTTGATTTGTCCTATTTCCTCATGTCTTATCCTCTTGCTCTTAACGTATTTGTAGAATGCCTTGGAGTTTTCCTTAATCCTGTCCGCCAAGGCCTTCTCATAGCCCCTTCTGGCTCTCCTAATTTCTTTCTTGAGCTCCTTCCTGCAAGCCTTATAATCTTCTAGCTCTCTATCATTACCTAGCTTTTTGAACATTTCGTAAGCTCTTCTTTTCCTCTTGACCAGATTTACAACATCCTTTGCACAGCACGGTTCCTGTACCCTACCAGCCTTTCCCTGTCTCATTGGAACGTACCTACGCAGAACTCCACACAGAAGATCCCCGAAACATTTGCCACATTTCTTCTGTACATTTCCCTGAGAACATCTGTTTCTAATTTATGCTTCCAAGTTCCTGCCTGATAGCCTCATATTTCCCCTTACTCCAATTAAACATTTTCCTAACTTGTCTGTTCCTATCCCTCTCCGATGCTATGGTAAAGGAGATAGAGTAGTGATCACTATCTCCAAAATGCTCTCCCACTGAGAAATTTGACGCCTGATTGGAGCAGGGGGAATTTCATGGCATTTATTTGCAACAGGGTAACAAGTCCCGCAGCATCCATACAAACAGGGGGTTTGGGGTGGGCTCATGCCTTGATCTCACACGTTTGGTGGGTCTGGAGATTGTTTTCCTTGAACTTACACAGCCAATGAAAACAGAGTGTTTCATAAGCAACAAGCACAAAACATTGGAGGAACTCAGCAGGTCTGGCAGCATTTATGGAAATGAATAAACAGTCAACCATATTGGCCGAGATTCATCTTCAGGACTGAAAAGGAAGGAGGAAGATGCCAGAGTGAAAAGATGAGGAGAGGGGTAGGAGGATTACTGGAAGGTGATAGGTGAAGATAGGTAGGTGGGAAAAATAAAGGGCAGGAGAGAAGAGTGGACATGGGAGAAAGGGAAGGAGGAGGGGATCCAGGAGGAAGTGATAGGAGATGAGAAGAGGTAAAAGGCCAGAATGGGGAATAGAGAAAGAGAGTAGGAGAAGGGTACCAGAAGAAGAAATCTTTATTCAAGCCATCGGTTGGAAGCTACCCAGATGTTTCTCCTCCACTCTGAAGGTAGCCTCATCTTGGAGCAAGAGGAGGTCATGGGCCAACATGCCAGAACAGGAATGGGAATCAGAATCTAAATGTTTGGCCACCGGGAAGTTCTGTTTTTGGCGGATGGAGCAGAGGCTCGCCTGAATAACTGTGGTTAACTGAATCAGCAAATTTGCAGATGACACCAAGATTGGGAGTATTGTGGACAGCAAATAAGACTATCAGAGATTGCAGCAGGATGTGGACCAGCTAGAAAAATGGGCTGAGAAATGGCAGATGAAATTTAATGCAAAGAAGTGCAAGATTTTACACTTCGGGAGGACCAACCAGAGTAGGTCTTACACAGTGAACAGAAGGGCACCGAGGAGTGCCATAGAACCAAGGGACCAGGGAATACAGGTCCATAATTCATTGAAAGTGGTGACACAGGTAGATGGGGTCGTAAAGAAAACTTTTGGCACATTGGCCTTCGTAAATCAAAGTATTAAGTGCAGGAGATGGGATGTTATGTTGAAATTGTATAAGACAATGATGAGGCCTAACCAGTTTTGGTCACTTACATACAGGAAAAATGTAAGTAACATTGAAAGATTACAGAGAAAATTTACAAGGATGTTGCCATATCTGGAAGATCTGAACATAAGGATAGATTGAATAGGTTTTGACTTCATTCCTTGGAACGTTGAAGATTGAGAGGAGATTTGATAGGGGTATACAAAATTATGAGGAGCATAGATAGGGTAAATGAAAGCAGAATTTTTCCACTGAGGTTGGGTGGGACTACAATCAGAGGTCATAGGTTAAAGGTGAAACGTGAAAGTTTAAGGGAAACATAAGAGGAAACTTCTACACTCAGATGGTTGTGAAAGTGTGGAATGAGCTGCCAGTGCAAGTGGTGCATATGAACCTGATTTCAATATTTCAGAAAAGTTTGGATAGGCTCATGGATAGTAAGGGTGCGGAGGGCTATGGTCCTGCTGCAGGTTGATGAGAGTAGACAGTTTAAATGTTTCGGCATGGACTAGATAGGCTGAAGGGCCTGTTTCTATGATGTCCTTTTCAATGATTCTATTTCTTTGTTCAACTGTGATTGCCAGCAAGAAAATAAATTTCAGGGTAGTATATGGTGACGTGTACGGCCATAAGATCATAAGATGTAGGAGCAGAATTAGGCCATTTGGCCATCAAGTCTGCTCCATTTCATCATGGTTGATCATGCTAGAGGGAACAACACACTGGACCATTGCTACACCACCATCAAGAATGCCTAGGGACTCTCCAGGAGGCGCTCATGGCGTGAGATACACTTTGGCTTCGCTCCATTCCCTTTACTTCTTTTACCTGTAACCACCCTTATTTACAATATCTATACCTACACTACAGGGTTTATACTACAGATATATCTTTGAACTTCGATTTTAACTTACTGAAAATGCTGACCAGAGGACGAGAAGTTAAAAATGGGAAAGATTCCGGCGGGAACGGGAAAAAAGATGGCGATCCTAAAGCATCTAAGCACATTCCATTAACTTTTGAAACAATGTTGAAACTTCTGGAGGATACACTTAACCAAAGAATGCCTACCGTGCTATTCCACGCTCTCACTTCGGGAAGTCTGATAACCTGACTGTACTTCTACTCCCTGAGTACAGGCAGCGACTGAAGACTGCAGCACCAGTAGTGAGGACTAAGAAGGTTTGGACAAGGGAAGCACAGGAGCGCCTACAGGACTGCTTTGAATCGGTGGACTGGACTGTATTCAGGGATTCATCTTTGAATCTGGATGAGTATGCTGCAGTTGTTACTGACTTCATTAAAACCTGTGTGGACGAGTGTGTGCCTACAAAGACTTACTGTACATTCCCAAACCAAAAGCCGTGGATAAACCAGAAGGTACATCGTCTGCTGAAGGCTAGATCTGTGGCAACCCAGGCCTGTACCAGAAAACCAGGGTTGATTTGCGGAGGGCTGTTTCAAGGGCAAAGAGACAATTTTGAATGAGGTTAGAGGCGACATCGGATATACGACAACTCTGGCAGGGTTTGCAAGACATTACTTCCTATAAAGCGAAACCCAATAGCATGAATAGCAATCACTACCAGATGAACTCAATGCCTTCTTTGCCCACTTTGAAAGGGAAAATATAACTACAGCTGTGAAGATTCCTGCTGCACCTGATGTCGCTGTGATTTCTTTCTCAGAGGCCGATGTTAGGCTGACTTTAAAGAGAGTGAACCCTCACAAGGTGGAAGGTCCCGATGGAGTACCTGGTAAGGCTCTGAAAACCTGTGCCAACCAACAAGGGGGAGTATTCAAGGACATTTTCAACCTCCCACTGCTACAGGCGGAAATTCCCACTTGCGTCAAAATGGCAACAATTATACCGGTGCCTAAGAAGAATAACGTGAGCTGCCTCAGTGACTATTGCCTGGTAGCACCCACATCTACAGTGATGAAATACTTTGAGAGGTTGGTCATGACTAGACTGAACTCCTGCCTCAGCAAGGACCTGGACCCATTGCAATTTGCCTATCTCCACAATAGGTCAACGGCAGACGCAATCTCAATAGCTCTGCACATGGCTTTAGACCACCTGGACGACACCAGCACCTATGATGCTGTTCATCGACTATAGCTCAGCATTTAATGCCATCATTCCCACAACCTTGATTGAGAAGTTGCAGAACCAGGACCTCTGTACCTCCCTCTGTAATTGGATCCTCGACTTCCTAACCAGAAGACCACACTCTGTGTGGATTGGTGATAATATCTCCTCCTTGCTGACGATCAACACTGGCGCACCTCAGGGGTGTGTGCTTAGCTCACTGCTCTTCTCTCTCTGTACCCATGACTGTGGGGCTAGGCATAGCTCAAATACCATCTATAAATTTGCTGATGATACAACCATTGTTGGTAGAATCTCAGGTGGTGACGAGAGGGCGTACAGGAGTGAGATATGCCAACTAGTGGAGTGGTGTCACAGCAACAACCTGGCACTCAATGTCAGTAAGACGAAAGAGCTGATTGTGGACTTCAGGAAGGGTAAGACGAAGGAACACATACCAATCCTCATAGAGGGATCAGCAGTGGAGAGTGTGAGCAGTTTCAAGTTTCTGGGTGTCAAGATCTCTGAGGATCTAACCTGGTCCCAACATATTGATGTAGTTATAAAGAAGACAAGACAATGACTATACTTCATCAGGAGTTTGAAGAGATTTGGCATGTCAACAAATACACTCATAAACTTCTATAGTTGTACTGTGGAGAGCATTCTGACAGGCTGCATCACTGTCTGGTATGCGGGGGCTACTGCACAGGACCGAAAGAAGCTGCAGAAGGTTGCAAATCTAGTCAGCTCCATCTTGGGTACAAGCCTACAAAGTACCCAGGACATCTTCAAGGAGCGGTATCTCAGAAAGGCAGCGTCCGTTATTAAGGACCTCCAGCACCCAGAGCATGCCCTTTTCTCACTGTTACCATCACGTAGGAGGCATAGAAGCCTGAAGGCACACACTCAGCGATTCAGGGACAGTTTCTTCCCCTCTGCCATCCGATTCCTAAATGGACATTGAACCCGTGAACACCACCTCACTTTTCTTAATATATAGTATTTCTGTTTTTGCACGATTTTAATCTATTCAATATACGTATACTGTAATTGATTGATTTATTTATTTTATTACTATTATTATTATTTTATTTTGTGTTTTCTTTTTTATTATGTATTACATTGAACTGCTGCTGCTAAGTTAACAAATTTCACGTCACATGCCGGTGACGATAAACCTGATTCTGATCCTGATTTTCCTCTCAGCCCCAATCTCCTGCCTTGAGCCCATGACCCTTCATGCCCTGACCAATCAAAAATCTATCAAACTCTGTCTTAAATATACATTTGGCCACCACAGCTGCCTGTGGTAAAGAATTCCACAGAGTCACCACTCTCTGGCTAAAGAAATTCCTCCTCATCTCCTTTCTAAAAGGATGCCCCTCTATTCTGAGGCTGTGTCCTCTGGTCTTAGACTCCCCCACCCTAGGAAACATCCTCTCCACATCCACTCTATCAAGGCCTTTCAGCATTTAATAGGTTTCAATGAGGTCACCCTTCATTCTTCTGAATTCTAGTGAATACGGGGGATTATTGATAAGTTCGTGGCCTAAGGTAGAAGAAGTCAGTTTTAGAAAACCTAGCCATTTATTTTTCAACATAGTCCCCTCCTACATGTACACACTTAGTCCAGCGTCGTGGAGCATACAGATCCCTTCTCTGTAGAAGTGGTCCACAGGGGTGATTGATAAGTTCGTGGCCCAAGGTAGAAGGAGATGAGTTATTATCTTCAAACTTTCAGCATTTTCACTCAAAGAGTTGAACTGCACGTGCATGTAACGTGAGCGTCTTGGACCTCCAGGTGGTCCATAGCAGGGGCGATTGATAAGTTTGTGGCCTAAGGTAGAAGGAGATTAGTTATACTGTCCTCATTACATGCACATGCAGTTCAACTCTTCGAGTGCCCCACCTCCCTCTCGTACCCCATCCATTATTTATTTATTTATATACACACATTCTTTTTCTCTCTCTCCTTTTTCTCCTTCTGTCCCTCTCACTCTACCCTTGCCCATCCTTTGGGCTTCGCCCCTCCCCCTTTTCTTTCTCCCTAGGCCTCCTGTCCCATGATCCCCTCATATCCCCTTTGCCAATTACCTGTCCAGCTCTTGGCTCCATCCCTCCCCCTCCTGTCTTCTCCTATCATTTTGGATCTTCCCCTCCCCCTCTCACTTTCAAATCTCTTACTAGCTCTTCTTTCAGTTAGTCCTGACGAAGGGTCTCGGCCCGAAACGTCGACTGTACCTCTTCCTAGAGATGCTGCCTGGCCTGCTGCATTCACCAGCAACTTTTATATTTATTAGTGCATTATTTTTGTTTTGTACAATTTTAGAGTGAAAAAAGGAAAGGAGCACTATGCCAAAGTTTGGGCACCCCAAGAGATTTGTACTCTCAGATAACTTTCACCAAGGTCTCAGACCCTAATTACCTTGTTAGGGCTATGGCTTGTTCACAGTCATCGTTAGGAAAGGCCAGGTGATGCAAATTTCAAAGCTTTATAAATACCCTGACTCCTCAAACCTTGTCCCAACAATCAGCAGCCATGGGCTCCTCTAAGCAGCTGCCTAGCACTCTGAAAATTAAAATAAATGATGCCCACAAAGCAGGAGAAGGCTATAAGAAGATAGCAAAGCGTTTTCAGGCAGCCGTTTCCTCAGTTCGTAATGTAATTAAGAAATGGCAATTAACTGGAACGGTGGAGGTCAAGTTGAGGTCTGGCAGACCAAGAAAACTTTCCGAGAGAATTGCTCGTAGGATTGCTAGAAGGATAAATCAAAACCCCTGTTTGACTGCAAAAGACCTTCAGGAAGATTTAGCAGACTCTGGAGTGGTAGTGCACTGTTCTACTGTGCAGTGACACCTGCACAAATATGACCTTCATGGAAGAGTCATCAGAAGAAAACCTTTCCTGCATCCTCACCACAAAATTCAGCAGCAGAAGTTTGCAAAGGAACATCTAAACAAGCCTCACACATCAAAGTTGCTGGTGAACGCAGCAGGCCAGGCAGCATCTGTAGGAAGAGGTGTAGTCGACGTTTCAGGCCGAGACCCTTCGTCAGGACTAACTGAAGGAAGAGTGAGTAAGGGATTTGAATCTCCATAATTCCTGTTGTTTGCATCTAAACAAGCCTGATGCATTTTGGAAACAAGTCCTGTGGACTGATGAAGCTAAAATAGAACTTTTTGGCTGCCATGAACAAAGGTATGTTTGGAGAAAAAAGGGTGCAGAATTTCATGAAAAGAACACCTCTCCAACTGTTAAGCACGGGGGTGGATCGATTATGCTTTGGGCTTGTGTTGCAGCCAGTAGCACGGGGAACATTTCACTGGTTGAGGGAAGAATGAATTCAATTAAATACCAGCAAATTCTGGAAGCAAACATCACACCATCTGTAAAAAAGCTGAAGATGAAAAGGGGATAGCTTCTACAACAGGATAATGAATCTAAACACACCTCAAAATCTACAATGGACTACCTCAAGAGGCACAAGCTAAAGGTTTTGCCATGGCCCTCATAGTCCCCCAACCTAAACATCATCGAAACTCTGTGGATAGACCTCAAAAGAGCAGTGCATGCAAGACGGCCCAAGAATCTCTCAGAACTAGAAGCCTTTTGCAAGGAAGAATGGGCAAAGATCCCCCAAACAAGAATTGAAAGACTCTTAGCTGGCTCCAGAAAGCATTTACAAGCTGTGATACTTGCCACAGGAGGTGTTATGATGTACTGACCATGCAGGGTGCTCAAACTTTTGCTTCAGGCCCTTTTTCTTTTTTGTTATTTTGAAACTGTAAAAGATAGAAATAAAAAAAGTAATCTTGTTATTTCTTCAAAGAATTCCAACAGATTTATCAGGCAAGATTTTTCCTTGAGGAAACCATGCTGACTATAGCCTATTTTATCATGTGCCCCCAAGTACCCTGAGACCTCACCCTTAATAATTGACTCCAACATCTTCCCATCCACTGAGGTCAGAATAACTAGCCTATTGTTTCCTTTTTTCTGCCTCTCTCCCTTCTTGAAGAGAGGAATGACATTTGCAATTTTCCATTCTTCCAAAACTATTCCAGAATCTAGTGACTTGTGAAAGATCATTACTAATGCCTCCACAATTGCTTCAGCCATCTCTTTAAGAACCCCGGGGTTTACACCATCTTGTCGAGGTGACTTATCCATCTTCAGACCTTTCAGTTTCCCAAGAACCTTCTCTCTCGTTATGGTGACTCCGCACACTTTATGGCCCCCTGACACCTGGAACTTCCACCATACTGCTAGTGTGTTCCACAGTAAAGATTGATGCAAAATATTTACCCAGTTCATTTGCTATTTCATTGTCCCCCATTACTGCCTGTACAGCATTATTTTCCAGCATTCTGATATCTCACCTCTCTTTTACACCTTTTGTATCTGAAGAAACTTTTGGTATCGTCTTTAATATTATTGGCTAGCTTACTTTCTTATTCCATCTTTGCCTTCTTAATGACATTTTTTAGTTGCCTTCTGTTGGTTATTAAAAGCTTCCCAATCCTCTAACTTCCCTCAATTTTTTTTTCTCTATTATATGCCCTCTCTTTGGCTTTTATGTTAGCTTTGACTTTGCTTGTTAGCCATGGTTGGGTCATCTTTCATTTAGAATACTTTTTCCTCTTTGGGATATACCCTGTGTCTTCCAAATTGCTTCCAGAAATTCCAGCCATTGCTGCTCTACCGTCATCCCTGCAAGTGCTCTTTTCCAATCAATTCTAGTCAACACCTTTCTTATGTCTAAATTCCCTTTACTCCACGTCTTGACCTGCCTCCCATACAGAACCTTGTCAAATGCCTTACGAATGTCCATGTAAACAATACCCACTGCATTGCCTTCATCCACTTTCCTGGTAACTTCCTCAAAAAATTCTATAAGACTGGTTTGACATGACCTACCATGCATGAAGCCATGCTGACTATCCTTAATCAGTCCATGTCTATCTAAATAGTTATCTATCCGGCTGCTTAGAAAACCTTCCACAGACCAGAGGGGATAATTTCACTCAACTTTACTTGCCCTATCACAACCTATGGAGTCACTTTCAAGGACTCTTCATCTCATTTTATTGATAGTTATTGCTTATTTATTTATTACGATTATTTTGCTTTTTTCGTATTTGCACAGATGGTTATCTTTGCACGGGTTTTTTGTCTGTTTTGTGGCAGTCTTTCATTGGATTCTGTGGTGTTTTTTGTACTTACTATGAATGCCCACAAGAAGATGAATCTCAGGGTTGTATATGGTGACATATACGTACTTTGAACTTTGACCTCCAATTTGACTCTGTTGAAGCGCGGTGCCACTGTGTACTAAAGCATTCTCCAGCAGAGCAAGATTCTCTTTGCTTTGCTCTGGATGGGGGATGGGGGAAGCTCTGGGGGACAGGACAAGAATGGTTTCTGTGCTTGTGAAAGGCAGAGAAATAATTTAGCAGCAGACATACAAGCCATTAAAGAAATTCACAAACGGTAGAGAGAGAAATAAAAGTGATCGGGAATGTAGAGACAGATTTATCAGTGTTGATGCTTCATTGGTGAACAGGCCATTCCTCACACAATGACCAATTACAAGTAGCAGTGCCCGCCCAAGGCAGGTCCTCGGGAAAGGGCAGGTTGGGCATATTTCACATTCATCAGACACAACAATTAAATGGACCAGCGTTCCCTGGAAGACAAAGACACAGCATGCTATTTTTTGACGCATGTCTGAAGTAAAAATCTATTGATCTCAAAGAATGTCCCTTGGCAATTATGAAATATTAAACTCAAGCCACGCTCTTTCTTTAAAAAAAGCAGTTTAATTTTTTTATATATTCATCGTATTTTTCACTTGATCAATTTTAATAAGTTGCAATATGCTCTGAATATTGTTTTTATAAAAAATCCCAACTATCATTTAGTGCTTGCCTTTATAATTTAATTTTTACTTTTAAGAGGAGCATACATTACAATCAGAAACTCTTGGATGGATCTTTGCTTGAATAGCACTAAGGTATAATTTGACCTATCACACTTTCGAAGCATTCCAAAATCCTTCCCAGATAATGAGTTGTTTCCAAGTGAAATTACTTCTGTATGGTGCAGTCTTGCTGTACACAGCAGGATCCCATAAGAAAGGGGAAGGTGATCAGTTAATCTGTTTCTTGTGACACAAGTTGATGGAAGAATTACTGGTAGCCACACGGTGGTTAGCATAGTGGCTAGTGTAACATTTTACACTGCCAGACACGAGTTCAGTTCCCACCACGAAGTGGCAAAGTGTCTAAAACGACCTTGTTCAAAGTTCAAAGTACATTTATTATCAAAGTATGTTTAGCATATACAAGTTTGAGATTTGTCTTCTTGCAGCAACTGCAAAACAAAGAAGCGCAATAGAATCCACAAACAATATCCTCAAGACAAAGACCGTCAAACATCTAATGTGAAAAAAGAACAAATCAAGTAAATAAAACACGTAAACAAATATTACACAGAGCCCCCAAAAGTGAATCCACAGCGACAGCATTGCAACTGGACTGAGAGCCCATAAGCCCAACAGAAAGAAAAGAGCCAAGAAACAAAAAAGTTGTAGATGCCCTCTTTGAAACTTGATCACAGACCATAAGACAGAAGAGTATAATCGTGCCACTTGACCCATTGAGTCTGCTCTGTCAGTCCATCATGACTAATTTATTTTCCCTCTCAACCACATTCTCCTGCCTTCTCCCTGTAGCCTTTGACACCCTGATTCTGTCTGTAAGAAGTTTGTACGTTCTTTCCCTCGTGTGCATGGGTTTCCTCCAGGTGCTCCAGTTTCCTCCCACAGTCCAAAGATGTACAGGTTAATTGAACATTGTAAATTGTTCTGTGATTACACTGGGGCTGAATCAATCAGTTACTGGGCAGAGTGGCTCGATGGGCTGGAAGTTTCTGTTCTGTGCTGTATCACTAAATATAAATAAATAAATACATAATAACCAAATAAAGAAGTAAATAACGTAGAACCTATCAAGCTCTACTTTAACTATACCCAACGACTTGGCCTCCACAGCCTTTGTTTCTTTCCCAGTTCCAGTGAAGGGTACTGGATCTAAATATAAACTGTTTCTCTCTCCATGGATGCTGTCTGACCTGCTGAGGGTTTCAGCGTTTTCCGTTTTTATCTCAGATTCCCAGAACCTGCAGCTTCTTAAGTTTCATGGGAGAAGCAGCATTGACTTGCTGAAGATGAAATGAATATTGTGTGGCACGGTAGCGTAACATTATTACAACACAGGTGATTTCAGTTCAATTCGCGCTCATGTCTCTGAAGTGTTTGTACATCCACCCCGTGACAATCTGGGTTTCCTCTGGGTGCTCTGCCTTTCTCCTGCAGTTCAAAGATGTGTGGGTCAGGGTAAGTTGAGGACATGCTATTTTGGACCAGGAACAGGGTGACACTTGCGGGCTGCCCCCAGAAACTACTCAGACTGACACAAACGACGCATCTCATTTTGATGTTTTGATGTACATGTGACAAATAAAGCTAATCTTTAAATCATTAATGATTGAATGATCATTGATTGAAATGATTGTAATCTAATATTTGTCACTATTTCAGTAAGCCAAGAGGATCACTGGGGTCTCTCTCCCTAGTATTTGTGACATTTACCTGGAACGGTGCAAACAAAGAGCACGAACCGTTGTTGAGGATCCCGACCACCCATCGCACAGTCTCTTTGACCCACCACTGTCAGGGAGGAGGTTCAGGAGCATCAGGACTGGGACCGTCAGACTGGGTAACAGCTTCCCTCAGTCTGTGAGACTAATGTATAACCTGTACCACCGAGGTCTCGAAACTAGGACAGCAAGCTGTTTACTGTTTACCTGTACTGCGCACTACATGCATTTTGAATTATATTCTATTAACGCATTATGGTAATATTTTGGTTTATGTACTGTGTGTGATATATGTTGTGTGGGTGCACCGTGGTCCAGAGGACCATTGTTTCATTTGCTTGTATATACGTACAGTCAGTTGACAATAAGCTTGAACTTGAACTTGAAGGTATGTTAGATGAATTACCTTGGTAGGAATGTGGTTTGACAGTCAGGCCCTTCGGCCCAACCTGCCTAGGCTTGCAAAGCTGCCCTCCTGAGCAAGTCCCATTTGTCTGTGTTTGGCCCCTATTCCTATAACCCTTAGACATTGAGCTGCAGAACAGAAACAGCCCTTTCAGCACATCCATGTACCTATCCAAATTTCTCTAAAATGTTGCGATCGCACCTGCATCCACTACTTCTGCTGGCAGCTTGTTCCACACTAACACCCTCTGAGTGACGAAGTTCCCCCTCAGGTTCCCTTTCAATATTTCACCTTTCAACCTTAATCCATGACCTCTAGTTCTGCTGCTGACATAGTCTGTCCACAACTCGCCAACCATACGTGCTTGGAATGTGGGAGGAAACCTACATGGTCAAGTGGAGAACGTACAAACTCCTTACAGACAGCCGTAGGTACTGCTATTTTCTGGTTGCATCACAGCCTGCTATGGAACACCAATGCCCTTGCATGGAAAATCCTACAAAAAGTAGTGGATACGGTCCAGTCCATCATGGGTAAAGCCCTCCCACCATTGAGCACATCTACATGGAGCATTGCCACAGGAAAGCAGCATCTATCGTCAGGGATCCCACCACCCAGGCCATGTTCTCATCTTGCCGTTGCCATCAGGAAGGAGGTACAGGAGCCTTAAAACTCACGCCACTGGGTTCAAATACAGTTATTACCCCTCAATCATCAGGCTCTTGAACCAGAGAGGATAGCTTCACTTGCTCCATCTCTGAACCATTCCCACAACCTATGGACTCACTTTCAAGGACTCTTTATTTCATGCTCTCCATATTTACTGCTTATTTATTTATTACTTTTTTTTTTCTTTTGTATTTGCACAATTTAAGAACACAACATAAGAACATAAGAAATAGGAGCAGGAGTAAGTCATCTGGCCCGTAGAGCCTGCTCTGCCATTCAATGAGATCATGGTTGATCTAGCCATGGACTCATCTCCACTTACCTGACTTTTCCCCATAACCCCTATACTATGCAAAAATCTATCCAACTTTGTCAGTTTATCGTCTTTTGCACATTGGTAGTGGTCCATCTTATTGGTGTGGTCTTTCATTGATTCAGTTGTGTTTCTTGTATTTATTATGAATGCCTGCAAGAAAAAGAATCTGAGGGTTGCATATGATGACATGTATGTACTTTGATAATAAATTTACTTTGAACTTTGAAAGTTATATCTGTCTTATGATCTTACGTAGATATCTGTGAGGTAGATGCCTTGGTCAGCTGTGGTGTTATTGTCTTCAACTTCCTTCATCCCTGTGAAATCAATAGCCCTTTTAATCCTCCTGTCCATCCCCAGCTTGGGGAGAAGGCAGGAGAATGGGTTGAGAAAGATAATAAATTAGCCATGATGGAATGGCAGAGCGGACTTGATGGGCCAAATGGCCTAATTCTGCTCCTCTGTCTTATAGCCTTGTGGCCTACTTCACACTGGCATTTGTGCTCCCACCACTGAGGACTCCTTCAAAAGGTGATGCCCCAAAAAAGGCAAAATCCATCGTTAAGGACCCCCATCACCCAGGACAAGCCCTCTTCTCATTGCTACCATCAGGGAGGCGGTACAGGAGCCTGAAGACACACACGCAATGTTTTAGGAGCAGCTACTTCCCTTCCACCTTCAGATTTTTGAACAGATAATTAACTCACGTACTCTACTTCAATATTTTTTTTTATTTTTCTGCTCTCTTTGTGTACTAATTACGTAATTTATTTTATACGCCAATTCTTTCTTATTGTCACTAATAGTTTTTAATTTATGAATTGCAATGCACTGCTGGCACAAAACAACAAATGCCAGTGATATTAAACCTGATTCTGATCTGGAGCCCTCAGCTGGATCGGAATTAGCTCAGGAATTGCAAACGCAGTTTCTGCGATGTGCTGAGCTGCGTCCACAACTCTCTGCAGCTTCCTGTGACCACGAGCACAGCCGTTGCCAAGCCAAGCTGTGATGCATCCAAAAAAGCTGCTTCCTATGGTGCACTGACAAAATTTGTACTGTCCCCTAATTCAGTGGAAGACTGGACAGCCCAGAACTCAGTGACATAGTTCTGGAATAAGGACGAAGCCTCTCAGGAATTGAGTTGTTTGAAATGCTTTCACTCACGGATGGTAAGTTGATGATATTGTCTATCCCAGAGGGAAGAGAATGTTTAATCTCTGATTCAAGGCAGATCAATAAATACAGATGGAACATTAATGTGGTAGATAGTGTTTTTCCTCACGATGAAAAGGGTTGCTTTTTCCTCAGAATGAGGACTAGAATCTTTTTCCTTAGGGTGAAAATGACAACTACTGGTGGGTAGAGGTTCAAGACGGACTGGTGCAGTAGTGTAGTGTTTAGCGCATCACATTATAGCACCCGCGACTGAGCTTCAATTCCTGCCACTGTCTGTAAGAAATTTGTACGTTCTCCCCGTGAGCATGTGAGTTTCCTCCGGGTGCTCCAGGTTCCTCCCACAGTCCAAAAATATATGGGTTAGGTTTAGTACTGTGGCCATACTATACTGGCACTGGACGCACCGTGTCACTTGCAGGCTGCCACCAGCACAGCCTCGGACTATGTTGGTCATTGACGCAAACCACACGTTTCACTGCATGTTTCGATGTACATGTGACAGATAAATCTCATCTTTATCTTTAGTCAAGACAGATCAAGCATTGATATGGCAGGATAAAGTCTTTATCCCCAAGGTGGATATGCCAGCTACTGGAGGGCAGAGCTTCAAAGTGAGAGGGGGAAAGTTTAAAGTAGATTTTATCAGGCAAGATGCTTTTTAACACAGAGTGTGGAGGTGCCTGGGTCAGTGGTAAAAGCAGATGGAATTGCAATGTTTAAGAGGCATTAAGGTAGATGCATGATTAGGCAAGGAAGGGAGGGAGATGACCACATATAGGCAGTTAGGAGTAGGTATCTACCTTCATGAACAGTGGCTGCACGATGGGCCAAAGGGCCTGCTGAACGATAGGAATCAGGACAGGAACTTAGGTTGGGAAAACGGAACTGAGGTTTATACTCTCACTGAATGAGAAGGTGAGCGTGTATCATTTACAGTATGTTTAATTTATGTTTCGTGCAAAAATCATGTAGAATTGATGTTTAATTTATGTGTTTCTTGTGAATGTTGCTTATTTGATGCTCTGTGTCTGTGATGCTGCTGCAAGGAAGGTTTTCATTGCACCTGTGCACACGTGTACTTGTGCAGATGACAATAAACCCGACTTTGACTTTTCATTGCACCTGTGCGTGTGTTATTGTGCAGATGACAATAAACCCGACTTTGACTAAGAAAGGAGATGGTCTACTGTTGATTGTATTGTTTCTGTCCCAAGAACTGCATCTGAAATGCATCTTCCATTCTGGGGGTGGCATGGTAGTGTAATGATGAGTGCCAACAACCCGGGTTCAATTCCCGCTGCTGTCTCTGTGTTCTCCCGGTTACTGTGTGGGTTTCCTCCAGACGCTGCAGTTTCCTCCCACATTCCTAAAATGCACAGGTTAGGGTTAGTAAGTTGTGGGCATGCAATGTTGGCACCGGAAGCACGGCAACACTGGTGGGTTGCCCCCAGCACATCCTCAGACTGTGTTGGGCATTGACACAAACGGTGCATTTATCCACATGTTTCAAGGCATATGTTCAAGGTTATTGTCATCTGACTGGACATGTATACAACCAAATGAAACGATGCTCCTCTGGATTACCATGACCCACACAACATACATCACACACAGCACAGAGTGGAAAACCATAATATTACCATAATGAAATATAATTCAAAATGTACATAGTGCATAGCACAGGTAAAATGTAAACAACTCACTGTCCTGGTGACAAGACCTCTGAGGTGACAGGATATTCATTAGGCTCACAGCCCGAGGGAAGAATCTGTTCCCCAGTCCGACTGTCCCGGTCCTGATGCTCCTGTACCTCCTTCCCGATGCCGTAGGGATCCTCAACAATGTTCAGGCTCTTCATTAACAACGCTCCTGGTAAAAGTCACAAATAGGTCACGTCAAAAAATGCTCATCTTTAAGCTAATATTTATTAGGCAACAAGGACTGCAGATACATTAGGTTGTAATTGAAGTTCGAGGAGAGGGGATTGGATTCTGTTTGGACGGATATGTTGCCTGGAATAGAAATGTTCAGCAGGACTTGAGAGCACAAGGAAAATGACAGTAGTCACTTTGTTTACCATGGATCTCTGGTACTGATTATTCACAGGTGATGTGTCAATACCCCACAGCCCGGGACCGACTGTTGACAGGTGACGTATCGATACCCCACAGTCTGGTACCGACTGTTGTCAGGTGACGTATTGATACCCCACAGACCGGTACTGACTGTTGACAGGTGACGTATCGATACCCCACAGACCGGTACTGACTGTTGACAGGTGACGTATCGATACCCCACAGACCGGTACCGACTGTTGTCAGGTGACGTATTGATACCCCACAGACCGGTACTGACTGTTGTCAGGTGACGTATTGATACCCCACAGACCGGTACTGACTGTTGACAGGTGACGTATCGATACCCCACAGTCTGGTACCGACTGTTGTCAGGTGACGTATTGATACCCCACAGACCGGTACTGACTGTTGACAGGTGACGTATTGATACCCCACAGTCCATTACCGACTGTTGACAGGTGACATATTGATACCCCACAGTCTGGTACCGACTGTTGACATATGATGTATCAATACCCCACAGACCGGTACTGACTGTTGACAGGTGACGTACCGATACCCCACAGTCCATTACTGACTGTTGACAGGTGACGTATCGATACCTCTGTGGCCCGGTACCAACTGTTGACAGGTGACGTACCGTTAACCCACAGTCCGGTACCGACTATTGACAGGTGACATACCAATACCCCAAAGTCCATTACCGACTGTTGACAGGTGACATATCGATACCCCACAGTCCGGTGCCGACTGTTGTCAGGTGACATACCGTCAACCCACAGTCTGGTGCCAACTGTTGACAGGTGACGTGTCAATATCCCACAGTCCAGTGCCGACTGTTGTCAGGTGACATATGGTCAACCCACAGTCCGATGCCAACTGTTGACAGGTGACGTATCGATACCCCACAGCCCAGTGCCGACTGTTGTCAGGTGACGTATTGATACCCCACAGACCGGTACTGACTGTTGACATATGATGTATCAATACCCCACAGACCGGTACTGACTGTTGACAGGTGACATATTGATACCCCACAGTCTGGTACCGACTGTTGACATATGATGTATCAATACCCCACAGACCGGTACTGACTGTTGACAGGTGACGTATCGATACCCCACAGTCCATTACCGACTGTTGACAGGTGATGTATCGATATCCCACAGTCCATTACCGACTGTTGACAGGTGACGTACCGTCAACCCACAGTCCAGTGCTGACTGTTGACAGGTGACGTACCGATACCCCACAGTCCATTACTGACTGTTGACAGGTGACGTATCGATACCTCTGTGGCCCGGTACCAACTGTTGACAGGTGACGTACCGTTAACCCACAGTCCGGTACCGACTATTGACAGGTGACATACCAATACCCCAAAGTCCATTACCGACTGTTGACAGGTGACATATCGATATCCCACAGTCCAGTGCCGACTGTTGTCAGGTGACATATGGTCAACCCACAGTCCGATGCCAACTGTTGACATGTGACGTATCGATACCCCACAGCCCAGTGCCGACTGTTGTCAGGTGACATATCGTCAACCCACAGTCCGGTACCAACTGTTGACAGGTGATGTATCGATACCCCTGTGGCCCGGTACCGACTGTTGACAGGTGCCGTACCGTTAACCCACAGTCCGGTACCGATTATTGACAGGTAATGTACCAATACCCCAAAGTCCATTACCGACTGTTGACAGATGACGTATCGATACCCCACAGTCCATTACCGACTGTTGACAGGTGATGTATCGATACCCCACAGTCCATTACCAACTGTTGACATGTGACGTATCGATACCCCACAGTCCAGTGCCGACTGTTGTCAGGTGACATATCGTCAACCCACAGTCCGGTACCAACTGTTGACAGGTGACGTACCGTTAACCCACAGTCCGGTACCGACTATTGACAGGTGACATACCAATACCCCAAAGTCCATTACCGACTGTTGACAGGTGACGTACCGTTAACCCACAGTCCGGTGCCGACTGTTGTCAGGTGATGTATCGATACCCCACAGCCCGGTACCGACTGTTGTCAGGTGATGTATCGATACCCCACAGTCCGGTACTGACTGTTGACAGGTGACGTATCGATACCCCACAGTCCGGTACCGACTGTTGTCAGGTGTCGTATCGATACCCCACAGTCCGGTACTGACTGTTGACAGGTGATGTATCGATACCCCACAGTCTGTGAATGGGAATTCAAAAGTTCGCAGAAAGTATATTATCATGTACATACATTGTACATATGTGTCTCCATATACAATACTGAGGTTTTTCTTCTCGTGGACATTCACAGATAAATAAAGAAATACAATAGAATTTATTAACAAACTATACATAAACAAACATTGACAAAAACCAATTTGTAAAAGAGGGCAAATGGTGCAAATGAATAAATTATACTGAAGAGCTGAGTTGTAAAGAGTTGTTGAAAGTGAGTCTGTTGGTGTGAAGTTATGCACACTGATTCAGGAGCCTGATGTTTGAGGGGTAACAATAGTTTCTAAACCTGGTGGAGCCAACCTAAGGCTCCTGTAACTCCTGCTCAATGGTCATAGCGAGAAGAGAAGGTACAGGTCTTTGAAAATGGATGCTGCTTTCCTGTTATTTCCATGTAAATGTGCTCACTGGTGGGGTGGGCTTTGCCTGTGATGGACTGGGCGGTGTCCGCCACCTTCTGCAGCCATCTCCGTCCCTGTTTGCACACTAGGCCATGATGCAGCCAGTAGGATTCCTACCACCGTGCATCTATAGAAGTTTGCTGGTGGTTTTGGAGACATGTCAGATCTACAGAGCAGAGACGCTGTCCTGCCTCCTTTGTCCACAGTGCTCGTGCTGTGCAGTGTGTAACACATCTCTCGCCTCGCACTTTGCATCAGTTTTTTTGCATGGACAGTTACAAGCTAGAAAGACAGGTCTGCGAATCAGCAGCAGTTCTCAGAAGGATTTATGGGTTCCTGTTGTCTCATGAAGCTTGGTTTAACTGCCTGTGGGGATTGGAGAGGAATCTTCAGCAGTTTATTCTGAATCAGCCTGGGTTTTGTTTCTCTGTTCCTCACAGGAGGCTGCATAATTTACGGGTATTCTGTTATATCTTCTCTATTACCAGAGCAGTGTTTCAGAAACTACGGGTTCAAGTAACATGGGCACAGGTGAGAAATGAACCCAGTTTCATACATGTGGTTTTACATTGGGGTGTATGGGAGGGGTGAAGGGGCTTGTTGTGTCCATTCTGGGGCAGCTCACGCACCTTTGGTCCCCACCGGACACTCAGCTGGCACCTGTGGCTCCCAGTATGTGACGGCAGCCACACCCTGATACACCACTTCAACAGGCAGGCTAGACCAGGCGGGCTAGACCAGGTGAGCTAGACCAGGCGGGCTAGGTCAGGTGGGCTAGGTCAGATGAGCTAGACTAGGTGAGCTAGACCAGGTGAGCTAGACCAGGTGGGCTAGACCAGGCAGCCTAGACCAGGTGAGCTAGACCAGGCAGGCTAGACCAGGTGAGCTAGACCAGGCGGGCTATACCAGGTGAGCTAGACCAGGCGGGCTAGACCAGGTGAGCTAGACCAGGTGGGCTAGGTCAGGTGGGCTAGGTCAGATGAGCTAGACTAGGTGAGCTAGACCAGTTGAGCTAGACCAGGTGGGCTAGACCAGGCAGCCTAGACCAGGTGAGCTAGACCAGGCGGGCTAGACCAGGCGAGCTAGACCAGGTGAGCTAGACCAGGCGGGCTAGATCAGGTGGGCTAGACCAGGTGAGCTAGACCAGGCGGGCTAGACCAGGTGGGCTAAACCAGGTGGGCTAGACCAGGTGAGCTAAACCAGGCAGGCTAGACCAGGTGAGCTAGACCAGGTGAGCTAGGCCAGGCGGGCTAGACCAGGCGGGCTAGACCAGGTGAGCTAGACCAGGCGGGCTAGACCAGGTGGGCTAGACCAGGTGAGCTAGACCAGGCGGGCTAGACCAGGCGGGCTAGACCAGGCGAGCTAGACCAGGCGAGCTAGACCAGGTGAGCTAGACCAGGCGGGCTAGACCAGGCAGGCAAGCTGGTGGGCCTTGTACCCCGGTGAGACAGGGGCATGCTGGCATATAAACTCCGCTCCGATGGACTGGGTGGGTGAGATCTATACTGAGAGCCAATGGCTAGGCAGGTGGTTCTGCAATGCTTTTGGGAGAGCGAAGGGCTCGAAGAAGCACAGAAGTCACTGTCATCCCCTGCAACCAGGGAAGACCCAGGTTGTGCTGACTACTCGTACCACTGGACCCAGACTTGCGAGCTCAGGAGAGTGGAACTGTCCCAGTGCAACAGCTGTTCCACTGGAAAAACTCTCCGACACAATTTTCCTGTTGTCGATGGGGGGTTGAGGGGCATTGAGGGGTGGTGTGGAGGTGTGAGGGGGTGAGGGGTGGTGTGCAGGAATAAAGGGTGTGAGGGGTGAGGAGGGGTGAGGGGGGTTAGGGGGTAAGGGGATGAGGGGTGGTGTGGGGGGTGAGGAGTGGTCTGGGGATGAGGAGGGGTGAGGGGTGGTGTGGAAGTGTGAGGGGTAGTAAGGGGGTGACGGGTGCTGGAGTGTGGTGAGGTATAGAGTGGTGGATTAGTGGGGTGGGGGATTAAGGGGTGAGGGTGTGGTGAGGGATTTGTGAATCCAGGGAATCTTCTGCCCTGAGAAGCAGTGGGAGGTATCTCATTAAATATTCACAGTGTCCACTTCATTCAGTAAACCTGTACACTTCTCGTTAATGCAAATATCTAATCAGCCAGTCACATGGCCGCAACTCAATACATAAAAACAAGCGGACATGGTCATGTGGTTCAGTTGTTGTTCAGATCAAATATCAAAATGGGGAAGAAATGTGATCTAAGTGCCTTTGATGGTGAAATGATTTTTGGTGCCAGGCGACGTGGTTTGACTTTCTCAGGACTGCTCATCTCAGGCACATCAGTCTGGAGAGTTTACAGAGTAGGGTGCAAAAAGCAAGTGTGTGTCAGCGCTGTGGGTGAAAGTGTCTTGTTGATGAGAGAGATCAGAGGAGAATGGTTAGACTGGCTTAAGCCGACAGGAAGGTGACAGTAACTCAAATAACCACGTGCTACAACAGTGGTGTGGAGAAGAGCGTCTCTGAACGTACAACACATCGAACCTTGCAGTGGATGGGCTACGGCAGCGGAAGAACATGATCTTTATTACATACTTAATAAAGAAGCTACTGGGTGTATTTGAGACACAGTTTTTGCATCGCAGGGGAAATGAGGAGTTCTGGGGAAGGTCTGACTGGTAGAGCTGAGTCCATGCCCAGATCAGATGAATGATGGAGCAGGTTCAACAGGCCAAATGGGCAACTCCTGCTCCTAGTTCCAATGTTCTAGTGGAAGAAAACCAAGAGATTTCTCCTCAGCACATCCTGATGCCTTCAGCATCATTTTGGGGGATTTTAACCGGGCCAGCTTGACAAAGTCACACAATAAATCACTTGTAGTACCAGGGGAAACAACACACTGGACCATCGTTGCACCACCATCAAGAATGTCTATCATATTACTCCTCGCCCTCACTTCAGAAAGTCTGATCACCTGGCTGTACTTCCACTCCCTGAGTGTAGGCAGAGACTGAAGACTGCGGCACCAGCAGTGAGGACCATGAATCAGAATCAGAATCAGGTTTATTATCATCGGCATGTGAAGTGAGATTTGTTAACTTAGTAGCAGCAGTTCAATGCAATACATAATATAGAAGAAAAAGAATAAAATAATAATAATAATTAATTAATTAATCTTATTCAGTATACTTTTTACAGTATATGTATATTTATATAGTATATGTATAGATTAAAAATCATGCAAAAAATAGACATACTATATATGTTTTAAAAGTGAGATAGTGTCCAAGGGTTCAATGTCCATTTAGGAATCGGATGGCAGAGGGGAAGAAGCTGTTCCTGAATCACTGAGTGTGTGCCTTCAGGCTTCTGTATCTCCTACCTGATGGTAACAGTGAGAAAAGGGCATGCCCTAGGTGCTGGAGGTCCTTAATAATGGACGCTGCCTTTCTGAGACACCGCTCCTTGAAGATGTCCTGGGTACTTTGTAGGCTAGTACCCAAGATGGAGCTGACTAAATTTACAACCCTCTGCAGTTTCTTTTGGTCCTGTGCAGTAGCCCCTCCACACCAGAGAGTGATGCAGCCTGTCAGAATGCTCTCCATGGTACATCTATAGAAGTTTTTGAGTGTATTTGTTGACATGCCAAATCACTTCCAACTCCTAATAAAGTATTGTCGCTGTCTTGCTTTCTTTATAACTGCATCAATATGTTGGGACCAGGTTAGATCCTGAGGGAAGGTATGGACAAGGGAAGCACAGGAGTGCCTAAAGGACTACTTTAAATTGGTGGACTGGACTGTATTCAGGGATTCATCTTTGAGGCTGGATGTGCACGTCATAGCTGTCACCGATTTCATTAAAACCTGTGTGGATGAGTGTGTGCCTACGAAAACTTCCTGTACATTCCCAAACCAAAAGCTGTGGATGAACCAAGAGATGTATCATTTGCTGAGGGCTAAATCTGTGCATTTAAGTCTAGTGACCCAGGTCTGCACAAGAAAACCAAGTATCACTTACGGAAAGCTATTTCAAGACTGAAAAGACAATTCCGAGTGAAGTTGGAGACAACATCAGATGTAGGTCAACTCTGACGGGGTTTGCAGGACATTACGTCCTACAAAGCGAAACCCAATAGCATGAATGGCAGTGACGCTTCACTACCAGACGAGCTTGATGGCTTTTATGCTCGCTTTGAAAGGGAGAATAAAACCACAGCTCTGAGGATCCCTGCTGCACCCGGTGACCCTGTGATCTCTGTCTTGGAGGCCAATGTTAGGCTGCCTTCCAGTCCCAGAGGACTGGGAGATTGCAAATGTCATTCCACTCTTTAAGATGGGAGGAAGGCAAAGGAAAGGAAATTATAGGCCAGTTAGCCTAACCTCAGTGGTTGGGAAAGTGTTAGTGTCTATTACTAAGAATGAGGTTTCGAAGTACTTTATAAAATAATTAGCATGGTTTCTGTAAAAGGAAATCTTGCCTGACAAATCTGTTAGAGTTCTTTGAGGAAGTAACAAGCAGGGTAGACAAAAGAGAGGCAGTGGACGTCACTCACTTGGATTTTCAAAAGGCATTTGATAAGATGTCACACATGAGGCTACTTAACAAGATAAAACCCTATGGCATTACAAGAAAAATACTGGCATGGAGAGCAGAATGGCTGACAGGCAGGAGGCAGCGAGTGGAAATAAAGGGGGCCTTTTCTGGTTGTCTGCTGCTGACTAGTGGAGTTCCTCAGGGGTCAGTATTGGGACCGCTCCTCTTCACATTGTTTCTCAATGATTTAGATAATGGAATTGAAAGCTCTGTGGCAAAGTTTGCAGATGATACAAGGATAGGTGGAGGGGTAGGTAGAACTGAGGAAGCAATGTGATTGCAGCAGGACTTAGACAAGTTGGAAGACTGGGCAAAAAAATGGCAGATGGAATACAGTGTTGGGAAATGTATGATAATGCATCTTGGTAAAGGGAACGATAGTGCGGACTATTATCTAAATGGGGAGAAGATTCAAACATCAGAGGTTCAGAGGGACTTTAGAGTCCTCGTGCAAGACTCCCAGAAGGTTAATTTACCGGTTGAGTCTGTGATAAAGAAGGTAAATGCAATGTTGGATTTATTTTAAGGAGATTAGAACATTAAGGCAAGGAGATAATGCTGAGCCTTTATAAGACACTAGTCAGGCCACACTTAGAGTATTGTCAACAGTTTTTGGCCCTATATCTCAGAAAGGATAAGTTGTCATTGGAGAGAGTGATGATTCTGGGAACGAAGGGGTTAACATATGAGGATCATTTGGCAGCCTTGGGCCTGTACTCACTGGAATTTAGAAGAATGTGTAGCGATCTCATTGAATCCTACCGAATGTTGAAAGGACTGAATAAGGTGGATATGGAGAGGATGTTTCCTCTGGTGGGGGTATTCAGTCCTAGAGGGCACAGCCTCAAAATTGAGGGGCAACCTTTTAGAACAGAGGTAAGGAGGATTTTTTTAGCCAGAGAGTAGTGAATCTGTGGAATGCTTTGCCATAGACTGCGGTGGAGGCCAAGTCCGTGGGTATTTTTAAGGCAGAAGTTGATCATTTCCCGATCGGTCAGGGCATCAAAGGATAAGGCGAGAAGGCAGGTGTATGGGGTTGAGCGGGATTGGGAATCAGCCATGATTGAATGGTGGAGCAGACTTGATGGGCTGAGTGGCCTGATTCTGCTCCTATGTGTTGTGGTCTTGCAGTCTTTTAGTAGGGTGAACCCTCGTAAGGTGGCAGGCCCTGATGGAGTACCTGGTAAGGTTCTGAAAACTTGTATCAACCAACTGGCGGGAGTATTCAAAGACATTTTTAACCTCTCACCGCTACAGCTGGAAGTTCCCAACTGCTTCAAAAAGGCAACATTTATACCAGTGCCTAAGAAGAGGAGTGTGAACTGCCTTAATGACTATCGCCCAGTAGCACTCATATCTACAGTGATGAAATGCTTTGAGAGGTTGGTTATGACTAGACTGAACTACTGCCTCAGCAAGGACCTGGACCCATTGCAATTTGCCTGTCACCACAATAGGTTAACGGCAGACACAATCTCAATGGCTCTTCTCATGCCTTTCGATCACCTGGACAATACAAACACCTATATCAGGATGCTGTTTGTTGACTATAGCTCAGCGTTTAACACCATCATTCCCATAGTCCTGACCAATACGTTACAGAACCCGGGCCTCTGTATCCCCCTCTGCAATTGGATCCTCAACTTCCTAACCCAAAGACCACAATCTATGCGGATTGGTGATAATATCTCCTCCTCGGTGACAATTAATGCTTAGCCCACTACTCTACTCTCTCTACACCCGTGACTGTATAGTTAGGCATAGCTCAAATACCATCTATAAATTTGTTGATGATACAACCATTGTTGGTAGAATCTCAGATGGAGATGAGAGGGTGTACATGAGTAAGATGTACCAGCTAATTGAGTGGTATCGCAGCCACAACCTGGCACTCAACGTCAGTAAGACGAAAGAACTGATTGTGGACTTCAGGAAGGGTAAGACAAAGGAACACATACCAATCCTCATAGAGGGATCAGAAGTGAAGAGAGTGAGCAGTTTCTTTTCCTGGGTGTCAAGATCTCTAAGGATCTAACCTGGTCCCAACATATTGATGTAGTCATAAAGAAGGCAAGACAGTGGTTATATTTCAGCAGGAGTTTGAAGAGATTTAGTTTGTCAACTAAAACACTCGAAAACCTCTATAGATGTCCATGGAGAGCATTCTGACAGGCTGCATCTCTGTCTCGTATGGGGGGTGAGGGGGTCTACTGCACAGATACGAAAGAAGCTACAGAAAGTCATAAAATTAGTCAGCTCCTTCTTGGGTACTAGCCTCCATGGTATCCAGGACATCTTCAAGGAGTGGTTGCTCAGAAAGGTGGCATCCATTATGACAAGGACATGCTCTCTTCTCATTGTTACCATCAGGAAGGAGGTACCGAAGCCTAGAGGAACAGTCTACGATTCAGCAACAGCTTCTTCCCCTCTGCCATCCAGTTCCCAAATAGATTTTGAACCCTTGAGCACTAACTATCTCCCTTTTTAAAAAAATACATTATTTCTGTTTTTCACTATTTTTAATCTATTTAATATACTTATTTTAATTGATTTAATTTTTTTTTTCTTTTTATATTATCATGTATTGCATGGAACTGCTGCTGCTAAGCTAACAAATTTCACGACACGTGCCAGTGATAATAAACCTGATTCTGATTCTGATCCAGTATTCCAGCCCATATTGATCTCTTGAATCAACAACACTGAATCAGATTAATTTATTGTCACATCATCTGGGTCTTTAATGTAATTATTGATGCACTATCAATTACAGGTACTCCAAAAGACTGGAAGTAGAGTAAATACTGAAGGGCTTTTATTAACAGTAAATGGACCAACGTCCATGCTGAGTATCTGTCCAGGACTGAGGGAGGAACAGTGACACAATCACCTTTATTCAGGGGTCTGTGGCAGGAGCCACAGGAGCAGTCAGCAGAGGGGCCTGTCCAAGCATGTCTAGACAGGTAACCCAGTTACAACCTATATATATGGTTTACCACAGTTACAAAACAACTTTGCCTCAATTTACAACAGTAACAATCCGTATTACATTCCATACCATTGTTGGACATCCCAAAATGGTGCAAAACACTTTCAAAATGCACACCACTCCCTCACCTGTTACGCCGATGTGCCGGTAGTTAAAGATAATGAATAATTCAACATTGATTAAACAAAACTGCTATTTGAACTAAAATTTAAAAACTACAAGCTGCAGGTGTTTAAAAATTTGCCTTTGCCTTCTCCATCTCTCATCTCCCAGCTTCTTACTTCATCCACCTCCCGCCCCCTCCCCCCACCCCGCCCCAGCCACCTGGCTTCCCCTATCACCTTCTAGCTTGTCCTTTTCCCCTGCCCCCACCACCTTTTTATTCAGGCATCTTCCCCCTTCCCCTCCAATCCTAGTAGGGTCTTGACCCAAAAGGTTTCCATTAATGCTGCCTGCCCTGCTGAGTTCCTCCAGCATTTTGAGTGTGTTGCTCTGGATTTCCAGCTTCTGCAGGATTTCTTGTGTTTAGAGATTTAAAATGTTTAATATTTGTTTTAATAACACGAACATAGAACATTTCAGCACAGTACAAGCCTTTTGGTCCACAATGTTGTGCCAACTTTTTAACCTATTCCAAGATCAATCTATCCCTTCTCTCCCACATTGTCCCCCACTTTTCTATCCTTTTCTTAATCATTATTCTATCATCCATGTTGATAACCTGCCCACTCTGCATGACCTTTGAGAGAAGAGCTGTAACAATCTCCTGTAGGGAGTTTGCATCAAGCTCCACACTAAGGGTACCCAAAGGCAAGAGGGAACTATGATACCGGCTCCGGTGGGCAGTGATCATAAGCAGCAATCATTGTGGCATTTCTCCGGCCTAACTGAAAGATGGAGGGATGGAATCAGCAGTTTACATCCACTGAGGCCTCGGTCTGTGACTCAGTGATTCAGCAGAAATTTGGGAATGAATTTGGAACTTATATGGTCACTACTCGTGAGAAAGAACACACATATTCACAACACACCACATAGATCCACTGACTACTCCCAGATGCCTCTACATCAAGATGGGCACCATGTTAGCATAGCAGTTAGAGTGACACTGTTACAGTCCGGGACGTTCCAGGGTTCAAAGTTCAATTACCACGCCAGGTGCTCTGTGCCCCATGGAATGCTTGGGTTTTCCTCCCAAAGACATACCAGGTAGATGAACTGTAAGTTGTCTGGTGATTCGGTTAGGGTTGGTCAGGTTTGTTGGGGGTTGCTGGGGAGGCATGGCTCAAAGGGCCAGAAAGGCCTACTCCACTCTGTAACTCTAAATAAAGAAAATGATCCACCTCAATGAATTATCGTTTGAAAAGAGGACATTTCCTCTAGGTACACACACACACACACAGAGTAGCCAAATTATACAAAGCACGTTGAAGATAGAACATTACAGCACAGAACAGGCCCTTTGACCCACACTGTTGTGCTGGCCTTTTATAAAGGCATCCATTCATCTTGTGAGACCATGGATCTGTGCCTGGAAAGTCTTCACTCTCCAGGGCGCAGGCCTGGGCAAGGTTGTATGGAAGACCAGCAGTTGCCCATGCTGCAAGTCTCCCCTCTCCACGACACTGATGTTGTCCAAGGGAAGGGAATTAGGACCCATACAGCTTGGCACCAGTGGTCATCACAGAGCAATGTGTGATTAAGTGCCCTGCTCAAGGACACAACACGCTGCCTTGGCTGGGGCTGAAACTCACGACCTTCAGGTCGCTAGTCCAATACCTTATTCACGTGCCCACGTGCCCACACTCCCGGCACCCAGTAACTGTGTAAAATCCTACCTCTAACATTCCCCCTATACTTTCTTCCAGTCAAGCTAAAATTCTGCTCAGAGGTATTAGCTATTTCCACTCTGGGAAAGCGACGCTGGCTGTTCGCTCAATCTGTGCCTCATATCATCAAAATGAATTATCTCGGTGTAATATCACAAGCCAATAGCAAGCTGACTGGCTTGTGTGCTTTCAGATGGGTGCCTGGGTGAGGTTTTTGTTTTAATAGCCCTATGGCGCTTTCCAGAAAGGAGCTTTCGGAAAAGGCAGTATTCTGAAATTTGCTGTTTTGCAGCAGCAATACAGTTGAATAGATAAAATATTACTATAAATTATAAAAAATACAGTAATCAGTATAAAGAAATAAATTAATAGTGAAAAAAGACTTACGTCACCTACCTACAGGAAAGATGGCTGAGAAAATACAAGGAATATTTACAAGGATGTTACCGGGACTTGAGGACCTGAGTTCTAGGGAGAGATTGAATCAGTTGGGACCTTATTCCCCAGGATGTAGGAGACTGAGGGCAGATTTGATAGAGATATACAAATTTATGTAGGGTACAGACAGGGTAAATACAAGCAGGTTTTTTCCACTGAGGTTGGGTGGGGCTACAACTACAGGTCAGGAATTAAGGGTGAAAGGTAAAATGTTTAAAGGGAACATGAGGGGAAACTTCTACACTCGGAGGGTTGTGAGAGTGTGGAATGAGGTGCCAGTGGAAGCGGTGGATGTGAGTTCCATCTCAACATTTAAGAGAAATTCAGGAATTGATGGTGTGGAGGAGTATGGAGGGCTAGGCCCCGAAACAGGTCGATGGGAGTAGGCAATTTAAATGGTTTGACACAGACTAGATGGGCCGAAGGGTCTGTGGGTCTGTTTCTGTGCTGTAGTGCTCTATGACTAGGGTTCATTGCCTATTCAGAAATCTGACAGTGAAGGAGAGGGAACCCGGAGACTGGGAATCCTGATGGTGGTAATGAGAAGCGGATGTGTCCTGGACGGTGAGAGTCCTTAACGATGAACCCCACTTTCTTGAGGCATCACTTAGTGAAAATGTCCTTGATAGCAGGAGGCTACTGCCCGTGATGCGGTTGATTAAATCTACTACCCTCTGGAGCCTTCTCTAATCCAGCAGTGGCCTCTCCATACCAGACAGTGATGCAACCAGTTAGAATTCTCTCCTCGGACCCGGTACGTCTATAGAAATTTGAAAGTGTCTTTGGTGACATACCAAGACTCCTCAAACTCCTAAGGAAGTAGAGCTCGCGCTGCCTTCTTTGTAACTGCATCAATATGTTTGTCCCAGGGTAGACCCTCAGAGATGCTGACACCCAGGAACTTGAAACTGCTCACCCTTTCCACTGATGATCCCTCAGTGAGGACTGGTGTGCGATCCCTCCACTTCCTCCTCCTGAAGTCCTCAATCATCTCCTGGGTCTGACTGCTGTTGAGTGCAAAGTTGTGGTTGTGACAGCATTCAACCAACCGATCTACCCCACTCCTGTACACCTTCTCATCAACCGCTCAGATCCTGCTGACAACAGCTGTGAGAATTTGTAGATGAAATTTGCGCTGTGCCTATTCACGTAGAGAGAGCAGAGCAGCGGGCTAAACACTCTCGAGGTGCACCAGTGCTGATTGTCAGCAGGAAAGAAATGTTACACTGACTGTGGTCTCCTGATGAGGAAGTCGGGGATCCAGGTGCACAGGAGCCCAGGTAAGGAAGCTTGGTGATTGCGAGGAACAGATATTATTTCTGATCCACACAGACAGTGGTCACCTGATGAAAGTTACAGAGGGAAATATTTATCACATGTATACATTGAAACAGACAGTGAAATGCATTGTTAGTGTTAACAGCCACCACCACAACCTTGAAGCAGCCCCCCAGGGTGCCAACACAGCATACCCACCACCCCTTTGCCATCTCACTAACCAGCACCCAGCTAGAGCAAACTATAAGCAAAGAGAAAATGCTGCTTGTCAAAAATAATTGTGTGTTTTAGTTTTAATAATCAAGGTGTTCTCCACATGTTCTGGCTGGGGAGCAGAGTCTCCGGGATCCCAGAAATGATTAGAAGAAGGGAGAAGCAGACACAGCGCATGGAGGTTAAGCTGAAATAGGGTATGGCTTTGTTCAGTTCATTAGTTGAGATTACAAGTTTAACTTACAAAATGAGGGGTCAGGAATTCTCATTAACAAAGAGGCCAAGCACAGCTGCAGGGGTTGGATCTGGTGCAGACAAAATCCTAAGGCTAACTATACATTTGAAATCTTTCTTTGATGTAATCCCCCACCCCCTTCCTTTTCTTTTGGCAAAGAGTTGATTTTAATTGTAGCTACACACTGCACTAGCCTCCTGCCTGAGAGCCTGCCTCCACATCTGCAGTGCGAGAGGCTCCAGTGATATTGGGTGCAGTCCATAGCCCGGGGCCAGTTCTAATGGCTCCCCTCTCCACTCGAGCCTCAGACTGCTTCGTCCACGTGACTCCCTGCTCAGTTTAGCTGCAGGAAAGGGCATTAGTTTTCCCTCCGTGCTCCTCATCCAGACTCGAGAACAAGGTAAGTTGCAGGAAATGCAGGCTATCGCTCTTGCAAAAATCACAATACTCAAATTTAATTGGTGAAATCATTTAAAGCATGCTAAGAGTTACGGTTATAATGTTCTTTATGACGCCAGTCAGGTATCTCCTGGTATTTCTGATGTAATGTTCCTGACTTGATCTACACAATGGTTTTAGCACAAAAAATATCTCCTGACCCCATCAGAATCCGAATCAGGTTTATTATCACTTACATACAGTATTTTGTGAAATTTGTTGTTTCATTCAGCCGTTGATGCCAATGATTTGGATGACACAATTGATTGCAATACATAAAAATTACTATAAATTCCAGACTGAGATATACTGTGCCTATAGTGGCCACTTTATTAGGTACACCCTATATCTACTCATTGATGCAAATATCTAATCAGCCAATCTTGTGGCAGCAACTCAATACATAAAAGCATGCAGACATGATCAAGAGGTTCAGTTGTTGTTCAGACCAAACATCAGTATGGGGAAGAAATGTGATCTAAGTGATTCTGACCTTGGGACGATTTTTGGTGCCAGACAGGCTGATTTGAGTATTTCAGAAACTGCTGATTTCCTGGGATTTTCACACACAACAGTCTCTGGAGTTTACAGAGAAGGGTGCAAAACACAAAAATAAGCATCCAGTGAGTGGCAGGGCTGTGAGGAAAAAGTGCCTTGTTAATGAGAGAGGTCAGAGGAGGATGGCCAGACTGGTTCAAGCTGGCAGGAAGGCAACAATAACTCAAATAACCACACATTACAACAGTGGTGTGCAGAAGAGCATCTCTGAATGTACAGCACGTCACACCTTAAGTGGATACGTTACAGAAGCAGAAGGCCACACTGGGTTCCCTGCCTGGACCTAATAAAGTGGCCACTGAGTGTAAATTTAATTATCTATATACAATAAGTAGTGCAAAAAGAGAGCAAAAGTAGTGAGCTAGTGCTCATGGGCCGTTCTGATGATGGAGAGGAAGAAGTTATTCCTAAAGTGTTGAGTGTGTGTATTCAGGCTCCTGTACCTCCTCCCTGATGGTAGCAATGAGAACTTGAATTTTCAGAAGGCTTTTGACGAGATGTGGCCGTGAGGCTGCTTAGCAAGATAAAAGCCCAGGGTATCACAGGAAAGATGCTAGCATGGGTAGAAGAATGGCTGACTGGCAGAAAGCAATGATTGGGAATGAAGGGGTCTCTTATGATTGGCTGGTGACTAGTGCTGTTCCGCGGGTGTTGGTGTTGGGACTACTTCTTTTTCGTTGTATGTGGACGCCAGAATTGATAGCTCCGTGGCCAAGCCTGCAGACCATATGAAGATAGGCGGAGGGGGCAGGTAGTGTTGAGGAAACAGGGAGGCTACTGAAAGACTTGGACAGATTAGGAGAATGACCAAAGAAGTGGGAAATGGAATATAGTGTTGGGAAGTATATGGTCATGCCCTTCGGTAGAAGGAATAAATGCATAGACTATTTTCTAAATGCGGAGAAAATTCAAAGATCCGAGGTGCAAAGGGACTTAGTCTTTGTGCAAGATTCCCTAAAGGTTAATTTATAGGTTGAGTCGGTGGTGAGGAAAGCAAATGCTAAGTTAGCATTCATTTCAAGAGGACTAGAATATAAAAGGATGTAATTCCGAGTCTTTATTAGGCATTGGTGAGGCCTCACTTTTGAGTATTGTGGGCTGTTTTGTACACCTTATCTAAGAAAGGATGCGCTGACATTGGAGAGAGCTCAGAGTTGTTGTTTGTCACCTATATCAATGATAATGTGGTTAACTGGATCAGCAAATTTGCAGATGACACCAAGATTGGGGGTGTAGTAGACAAGGAAGACTATCAGAGCTTGCAATGGGATATGGACCAGTTAGAAAAATAGGCTGAAAATAGATAGAATTTAATGCAGGCAGATGTGAAATGTTGCACTTTGGTAGGACCAACAAGGGTAGGACACTGAGGAGTGTGATAGAACAGAGGGACCTGGGAATACAGGTATATAATTCATTGGAAGTGGTGTCACAGGTAGATAGGGTTATAAAGAAACTTTCTGGCAAGTTGGCCTTCATAAATTAAATTATTGAGCACAGGAGATGGGATGTTATGTTGAAGTTGTATGAAGCGTTGATGAGGCCTAAGCTGGAGTATTGTATGCAGTTTTGGTCACCTACCTGCAGGAAAGAGGTAAACAAAGAGTACACAGAAAATTTACAAGGATGTTGCCAGGTCTGGGGGATTTATAAGGAACGATTGAATAGGTTAGGACTTTATTCCTTAGCGCATAGAAAATTGAGAGGAGATTTGATGGAGGTATTCAAAATTATGAGGGGCATAGATAGGGTAAACGCAAGCAGGCTTCCTCCACTGAGGTTAAGTGGGACTACAAGCAGAAGTCATGGGTTAAGGGTGAAAGGTGAAAAGTTTAAGGGGAACAGGAGGGGAAACTTCTTCACTCAGAGGGTTGTGAGAGTGTGGAACAAACTGCCAGCACAAGTAGTGCATACGAGCTTGATTTCAACGCTTTAGGGAAGTTTTGATATGTACCAGGGCTGTAGGGGTATGGAGGGCTATGGTCCGGTGCAGATCACTAGGAGAAGACAGTTGAAATGGTTCCAGCATGGACTAGATGAGACAAAGAGCCTGGCTCTGTGGCGTACTTTTTTATGACTCAATGACTCCAGGAAGTTCACAACAAAGATTCTGGGAATGAAAGGCTTAACGTATGAGGGGTGATTGCTGACTCTGGGTCTTTACTCGCTGGAACTTAAAACAATGAGGGGTGATCTCATTGAAACCTATCAAATGTTGAAAGGCCTAGGGTAGAGTGGATGTGGAGAGGAAGTTTCCTATAGTGGGGGCAGAAAGCGCAGCCTCAGAATAGAGGGACATCCATTTAAAAAGATGTGGAGGAATTTCTTTAGCCAGAGGGTGGTTAATCTGTGGCTACTGTGGAGGCCAGGTCAGTGGGTGCATTTAAGATGAAAGTTGGCAGGTTCTTGATTAGTCGGGGTGTGAAAGGTCACGGGGAGACGGCAGGAGAATGGGGTTGCGAGGGAAATGGTTCAGCCATGATGAAATGGCAGAGCAGACTTGATGGGCTGAATAGCCTAAATCTGCCTCTATGTCTTATGGTCTTATGGAGAAGAGAACATGTCCTGGGTGATGGAGGTCCTTAATGAAGGATGCCACTGGTTTTTAGGCATTGCCTTTGGTAGGTGTCCTCGATGCTGGGGGACGGGGACTAGTGCCCATGATGGAGCAGGCTGACTTTACAACTTCCTACAGCTTTTTCCAGTCCTGTGCAGTGATCTCCCCAGACTAGATAGTGATGAATCCAGCCAGAACTCTCTCCACGGTACATCTGTAGAGATTTGCGAGAGTCTTTCGTGACATAGCAAGACTCCTCAGTCTCCTAATGAAATCTATCTGCTGCATGCCTTCTACATAATTGCATCAGTATGTTGAGCCTGGGGTAGATGCTCAGAGATGCTGACACCCAGGAAGCTCACTGCCGATCTCTTAGTGAGGACTGGTGTGTGTTCCTTCAACCTCCCTTTCCTGAACTCCACAATCACTTCATTGGTCTTTCTGATTTTGAGTGCCAGGTTGCTGTTGCAACGTGGTTCAACCAGCTGATCGGGAGATATTGCTAGCAAAAGCTATGCAGTGAAGCAGAATGGTGATTAAAGGTTTAGCAAAAGGAGTGGATCTGAGGGAAGTGGGGGCAGCGAACCCAGACAGAACACAGAGCAGAGAGCAGTACAGCCCACAGTGTTGTGCAGACCATTTCACCTACTAATGCTTCCCTCACACATACGCCTCCATTTCTGTCATCCATGTGACTACCTGAGAGTTTCTCATGTATCAGCGTGTACCACCTCCCCTGGCAGTGTATTCCGGTGCTGCACGGTAGCATACCAGTTAGGATAACGCTTTACAGTGCCAGTGACGGGGCTTCAATTCCTGTCGCTGCCCGTAAGGAGTTTGTACATTCTCCCTGTGACTGTGTGGGTTTCCTCCATGTGCTTCAGTTTCCTCCTACGTTCCAGAGATGTCATTTAGTAAGTTAATTAGCCACTTAGTTGTTATCGGGCATTACAGGCTCATTGAGCCGAAAGGGGCTGTTAACGTGTTGCATCTCTCAATTAAAAAATGAAATATTCCACACACCCACCATTCTCTGCTTAAAAACTTACATCTGATATCAATAGACAATAGGTGCAGGAGTAGGCCATTCAGCCCTTCGACCCCGCACCACCATTCACTGTGATCATGGCTGATCATCCCCATTCAGTACCCTTTTCCTGCCTTCTCCCCATATCCCTTCACTCCACTATCTTTAAGAGCTCTATCTAACTCTTTTTTGAAAGAATCCAGAGAATTGGCCTCCACTGCCTTCTGAGGCAGAGCATTCCACAGAACCACAACCCTCTGTGTGAAAAAGTTTTTCCTCAACCCCCTTCTAAATGGTCTACCCCTTATTCTTAAACTGTGACCTCTGGTTCTGGACTCCCCCAACATCAGGAACATGTTTCCTGCCTCTAGCGTGTCCAATCCCTTAATAATCTTATGTGTTTCAATCAGATCCCCTCTCATCCTTCTAAATTCCAGTGTATACAACCCCAGTCACTCCAATCTTTCAACATATGACATTTCCGCCATCTCAGGAATTAACCTCGTGAACCTACACTGCACTCCCTCAATAGCTAGAATGTCCTTCCTCAAATTTGGAGACCAAAACTGTACACAATAATCCAGGTATGGTCTCACCAGGGCCCTGTACAACTGCAGAAGGACCTCTTTGCTCCTATACTCAATTCCCCTTGTTATGAAGGCCAGCATGCCATTAGCTTTCTTCACTGCCTGCTGTACCTTCATGCTTACTTTCAGTGACTGATGAACAAGGACACCTAGATCTCATTGTACTTCCCCTTTTCCTAACTTGACACCATTCAGATAGTAATCTGCCTTCCTGTTCTTGCCACCAAAGTGGATAACCTCATATTTATCCACATTAAACTGCATCTGCCATGCATCTGCCCACTCACCCAATTTGTCCAAGTCACCCTGAATTTTCATAACATCCTCCTCACATTTCACACTGCCACCCAACTTTGTGTCATCTGCAAATTTGCTAATGTTACTTCTAATCCCTTCATCTAAATCATTAATGTATATTGTAAATAGCTGCGGTCCCAGCACCAAGCCTTGCGGTACCCCATTAGTCACTGCCTGCCATTCTGAAAAGGACCCATTAATTCCTACTCGTTGTTTCCTGTCTACCAATCAATTTCCGATCCATGTCAGTACCCTACCCCCAATACCATGTGCCTTAATTTTGCACACTAACCTCCTATGTGGGACCTTATCAAAGGCTTTTTGAAAGTCCAGGTACACTACATCCACTGGCTTTCCCATGTCTATTTTCATAGTCACATTCTCAAAAAATTCCAGAAGATTAGTCAAGCATGATTTCCCCTTCATAAATCCATGCTGACTCGGACCAATCCTGTTACTGCTATCCAGATGTGTCGTAATTTCATCTTTTATAATTGATTCCAGCATCTTCCCCACCACTGATGTCAGACTAACTGGTCTATAATTGCCTGTTTTCTCTCTCCCTCCTTTCTTAAAAAGTGGGATAACATTAGCTACCCTCCAATCCGCAGGAACTGATCCTGAATCTATAGAACATTGGAAAATGATTACCAATGCGTCCACGATTTCTAGAGCCACCTCCTTAAGTACCCTGGGATGCAGACCATCAGGCCCTGGGGATTTATCAACCTTCAGTCCCATCAGTTTACCCAACACCATTTTGCGCCTGATGCGAATTTCCTTCAGTTCCTCTGTTTCCCTAGGTCCTCTGGCCACTATTACATCTGGGAGATTGTTTGTGTCTTCCCTAGTGAAGACAGATCCAAAGTATCTGTTCAGCTCGTCTGCCATTTCCTTGTTCCCCATAATAATTTCACCCGTTTCTGTCTTCAAGGGCCCAATTTTGGTCTTAACTTTTTTTTTCCTTTTCACATACCTAAAGAAGCTTTTACTATCCTCCTTTATATTCTTGGCTAACTTACCTTCGTACCTCATCTTTCCCCCCCCCCCGTATTACCTTTTTAGTTATCTTCTGTTGCTCCTTAAAAGTCTCCCAATCCTCTGGCTCCCCACTCATCTTTGCTATGTTATACTTCCTCTCTTTTATTTTTATACTGTCCTTAACTTCCCTTGTCATCCACGACCTCCCCTTACTCCCCTTAGAACCTTTCTTCCTCTTTGGAATGAACTGATCCTGCACCTTCTGTATTATTCCCAGAAACACTTGCCATTGTTGTTCCACTGTCATCCCTGCTAGGGTATCTTTCCAGTCAACTTTGGCCACCTCCTCCCTCATGGGTCCATAGTCCCCTTTGTTCAACTGTAATACTGACACTTCCGATTTTCCCTTCTCCCTCTCAAATTGTAGATTAAAACTTGTCATATTATGGTCACTACCTCCTAATGGCTCCTTTACCTCGAGTTCCGTTATCAAATCTGGCTCATTACACAACACCAAATCCAGAATTGCCTTCTCCCTGGTAGGCTCTAATACAAGCTGCTCTAAGAATCCATCTCTGAGGCATTCCACAAACTCCCTTTCTTGGGGTCCAGCATCAACTTGATTTTCCCAGTCTACCTGCATGTTAAAATCCCCCATAACAACTGTAGAATTACCTTTGCGACATGCCAATTTTAACTCTTGATTTAACTTGCACCCTATATCCAGGCTACTGTTTGGGGGGCCTGTACGATATTGTACTATCCCTCCATGCAATATTGTTCTGAAATTTTAACCTACTCCAAGTCCAATCTAACCCTTCCCTCCCACATAGCCCTCCATTTTTCTTTCATCCGTGTGCGGGTCTAAGAGTTTCTTGAATGTCTCTAATGTATCTACCTCCACCACCAGCCCTGGCAGGGTATTCCACACACCCACCACCCTGTGTAAAGCTGGATTCAGATTTATGTTTTCATACTAGGACAAGAACCAGCCCACACCCCCACAGCATTGTGATGATGGAGGCAGAGGGTGGTGGAGGGGAGGGATCTTATAAATAGAATCCATTTAAACTCGATATTTACCATTAGAATGGATCTTGGAGAGTGGGGCAGAAAGACCACACCCAAGAGGACGGGCAAATGACCAGTGTGCAAAAGGCTGTGCAAATACACAGAAAAGATAAAGGAAATATAAAGCAATAAATATCGAGAACCTGAGATGAAAAGTTGTTAAAAGTGAGTCCATAGTTTGTGGGAACATCTCAGAGGTGGGGGTGAGTAAAGTTGAGCGAAGATACCTCTCTGGTTCAAAAGCCTGATGGCTGAGGGGTAATAACTGTTCCTGAACCTGGTGGTGCGATCTCTATATGGACACTACATTACAAACCTCTGCATTCAAACTGAAATCATGGGATTTAAAACACCATGCTGAAAGGTTTACAGATAGCTAAATCAAATTTGCAGAATTAGAGCAACACATTCCTTCAATGGCTCACTCCTTCTGTGTGCTCAGCCCACACTGGTCCACAATTCAACCTGTCCATGCCCAGACCAACATCACACTGAAAACAGGGCTACAGATGAACTTCACCTGCCTTCCCCAGAACACGTTCCCTGCCTCTGCCTGCCCCCATAACTGACAATTATACAAAATCCCTGAGGTGAGTAATTCAGCAACTGAACAAACCTGACGTTATCATCGAGTGTGTGGGATGTGAGTCACGGGGAAGGTCAGTGTGTGTGTGTGTGTGTGTGTGTGTGTGTGTGTGTGTGTATGTGAAGGATGTGAACGGGATGAGGTGTGTGTGTGTGTGTGTGTGTGAAGGATGTGAAAGTGGTGGGGTGTGTACGTGAAGGATGTGAACAGGGATGAGGTGTCTGTGTGTGAAGGATGTGAACAGTGGTGAGGTGTGTGTGTGTGTGTGTGTGTGTGTGTGTGTGAAGGATGTGAATGAGGTGAGGTGTCTGTGTGTAAAGGATGTGAACAGGGGTGGGGGTGTGTATGTGAAGGATGTGAACAGTGGTGAGGTGTGTGTGTGTGTGTGTGTGTGTGTGTGTGTGTGTATGCGCGCGCGCGCGTGTGTGTGTGTGTGTATGTGTGTGTGTGTGTGAAGGATGTGAAAGTGGTGGGGTGTGTACGTGAAGGATGTGAACAGGGATGAGGTGTCTGTGTGTGAAGGATGTGAACAGTGGTGAGGTGTGTGTGTGTGCGTGTGCGCGCGCGCGTGTGTGCGTGCGTGCGTGTGTGTGTGTGTGTGTGTGTGTGTGTGTGTGTATGTGTGTGTGTGAAGGATGTAAAAGTGGTGGGGTGTGTACGTGAAGGATGTGAACAGGGATGAGGTGTCTGTGTGTGAAGGATGTGAACGGGGTGAGGTGTGTGTGTGTGTGTGTGTGTGTGTGTGTGTGTGTGTGTGTGTGTGTGTGTGTGTGTGAAGGATGTGAAAGTGGTGGGGTGTGTACGTGAAGGATGTGAACGGGGTGAGGTGTGTGTGTGTGTGTATGTGTGTGTGCGTGAAGGATGTGAACAGGGGTGAGGTGTGTGTGTGTGTGTGCGTGTGTGTGTGTGTGTGTATGTGTGTGTGTGTATGTGTCTGTGTGTGAAGGATGTGAACGGGGTGAGGTGTGTGTGTGTGTGTGTGTGTGTGTGTGTGTGAAGGATGTGAAAGTGGTGGGGTGTGTACGTGAAGGATGTGAACAGAGGTGAGGTGTCTGTGTGTGAAGGATGTGAACGGGGTGAGGTGTGTGTGTGTGTGCGTGTGTGTGTGTGTGTATGTGTGTGTGCGTGAAGGATGTGAACAGGGGTGAGGTGTGTGTGTGTGTGTGCGTGCGTGTGTGTGTGTGTATGTGTGTGTGTGTATGTGTCTGTGTGTGAAGGATGTGAACGGGGTGAGGTGTGTGTGTGTGTGTGTGTGTGTGTGTGTGTGAAGGATGTGAAAGTGGTGGGGTGTGTACGTGAAGGATGTGAACAGAGGTGAGGTGTCTGTGTGTGAAGGATGTGAACGGGGTGAGGTGTGTGTGTGTGTGCGTGTGTGTGTGTGTGTATGTGTGTGTGTGTATGTGTCTGTGTGTGAAGGATGTGAACGGGGTGAGGTGTGTGTGTGTGTGTGTGTGTGTGTGTGTGTGTGAAGGATGTGAAAGTGGTGGGGTGTGTACGTGAAGGATGCGAACAGGGGTGAGGTGTCTGTGTGTGAAGGATGTGAACAGGGGTGAGGTGTGTGTGTGTGTGTGTGTGTATGTGTGTGTGTGTGAAGGATGTGAAAGTGGTGGGGTGTGTACGTGAAGGATGTGAACAGGGGTGAGGTGTGTGTGTGTGTGTGTGTGTGTGTGTGTGTGTGTGTGTGTGTGAAGGATGTGAAAGTGGTGGGGTGTGTACGTGAAGGATGTGAACAGGGGTGAGGTGTTCACACCCTTTGCCGTACTATGCTGCAATAATCCCAGGCTCAGTTTTCCACCCTCTAATTGCATTAGTGGATTTAGCTGATAATCTGGTGGTTTTTCTCGATTTGTGTTAGTGCCAGCACACACACTGCCCAAGAAGCTCTCAGCTCATGAACTCCGGGTGATTCATCACTGCCTTACTCTGATCCCAGGTATAAGGTGCCCAGTAAAGAGACTGGCAATGTGCACAGGGGAGCAACTGCAATGAGAATTACTGGAACGTACGTACATTGGGACTTTACATTCTGTGGGACTGTTTCAATTACTGCTACTGTAAAGTAATGAGAAACAAAGAGAAACAGAATTGCGCCCTTCAGCCATAAGACCTTAAAGCATAGGAGCCAAATTAGGCCATTCAGCCCATCGAGTCTGCTCTCCCTTTCTATCATGCCTTTTCCTTGTAACCTTTCACACCCTGACTAATCACAGCTAATCAGATAGATCTCCTCATTCTCCTACCTTCCACTGAGAACAGACCAGAACCATCAAATGCTATTCATACATTAACCCTTACATTCCCATGAACCTTGTCTGGACCCTCTCAGTTGTGTACTTTATATTTAAGGAGTAGTTGAGAAATCTTATTTATATACATATAGGTTGATTAAGCATTCCTGTTTGTTTAAATAATTAATTATGGGTTATATGTAAAAATACATTAATTGCATATGTCATCGCCCTATCATATAAGTGCATGTCTCGCTTAAGTAAATTCAAAGTTACACCTGCTTTTCAAACTCTCATGTCTTCCTTTGAACTAGTATAATATCTTGAAGGTACAAAACATAACACTGGTGACGAGGTATTTCTAAAATGAACCCAACATGCTTGTTAAAAGATCAGGTAGACAATCGAAATAGAACACAGTGACCTATGGTTGAGTTACAGAAATCACCTGTTCTAAGAAAGGGAAGACACGACCTTTAAAAAAAAGGACATAAATTAAAGAATTCTGAGTTCATAAAGAGGAGTATTGGATGATAATAATCATTTAAGAATCAGAAATGGCTGGATACATTGGAAAGGTTGACGAGTTTGATTACACATTGGGTAATTGGCTGTTGTATACTGAGCTATTAGAACAAAATTTTGGAGAAAATGAAATAACCAACAAGAAGCAGGTTTGAAGGAATGCAGTTTGCTTTGAAGTTTGACTGCTCAACCAAACCAACAGAAGTGAACTTTGGTGATATTATCAAAGTAATGCAAGAACACTTAGAACCAAAGTCATTGTCGATTGTCAAATGCTTTTGGGTTCATAAGCAGAATCAAAATGAAGGGGGGGGGGTCCAGTTCAGCATATGTGACCGAATTGAAGTGATTGTCTGAGAATTGTCTGTTAGATAATAGGCTCAGTGATGCACTAAGATATCATTTAGTTTGTGGAATATTAAAAAAAAATTCAAAAATGGCTCCTAATGGAAGCACAACTTACATTCAGAACAGCAGTTGAAATTGCAGTTTCAATGGAAACCACAAACAGAGATGCAACTGAGTTTCAGTCAGAAATGAACATGAGTGTGAACAAAATTGCAGCAAACAGACACCAGCCTGGCCAAACAAGTTGTGCTACCATTGTGTCAGGAGCTCACATACATCACACAAGTGCAGGTTTAAAGGTGAACCTTGCAGGAAATGTAGCTAAGAAGGACACATACAAAGAACATGTCAGGCAGAGAAAAATAAATGAACTGCACAGAGAAGAGAAAAACATAAACATTCAAGTTGCAGTTTCAACAAGAGCACTAATCTATATGTTGTTGATGAAAAATCTGATAAAGATGAGAGTGACACAGGACTGTGTAGCCTTGAGACTTAATGTGTGAAAACTGAGAGGAGACAAGCAATATGACCTATACCAAAAGTGAACAGCAAACTAAGTAAAATAGGAATTGGAGTTTGGTTCAGTTGTTTCAGTCATTCTACAAAATGAGTTTAAATGGCATTTCAAAGATACTAAACTGGATCCTGCGGATATTCAAGAACTTATACTGGAGAAAAGATAACTCCTATGGGAATGACATTCATAACAATGAAATACAACAATCAACAAGCCACATTGAAATTGTATGTGGTAAAAACAGGAGGACCAGCATTGTGGGGCATGATTGGCTGAGACAACTTCAACTAGATTGGAGAACTATCCACCATAAATGCCATAACCCCCACAATAAAGTCAACTGAAAGGGAATTAAGAAAGATACTGGATGAAGCCAAAACTGTCTCCATGCTGAACACTATGAACTGAAAACAAATAGGCATTGATGCCAACCTATCTCAATGACTGTCGCACAGTGGCACTGATACCCACCGTGATGAAGTGCTTGGAGAGGCTGATGTTGAAACATATCTTCTGACTGTCTCCAATTTGCCTACTGGAACAGCAGATCCATAGCAGATGCCATCTCATTAACGCTTCACATAACCTTGAAACATTTGGACAGCAAAGGCTCGTACCTTTATCGATTACAGCTTTATCCCCTTAAAACTAATTAGTGAACCCAAAATTAGAACCTCAATGACCCCTTGCGCAATTGGATTCTGGATTTTCTCACTTAGAGACATAGAAACATAGAAAACCTACAGCACAAAAGTTGGCTTGCAGGTACAATCGGTTATTAAGAAGGCAAACGGAATGTTGGCCTTCATTGCTAGAGGGATTGAATTCAAGAGCAGGGAGGTTATGCTGCAACTGTACAGGGTACTGGTGAGGCCACACCTGGAGTACTGTGTGCAGTTCTGGTCTCCATACCTAGGGAAGGATATACTGGCTTTGGAGACAGTGCAGAGGAGGTTCACCAGGTTGATTCCAGGGATGAAGGGGTTAACCTATGAGGAGAGATTGAGTCACCTGGGACTATACTCTCTGGAGTTCAGAAGAATGAGAGGGGATCTTATAGAAACATAAAACATTTTGAAAAGGATAGATAAAATAGAAGTAGGAAAGTTGTTTCCATTGGTAGGTGAGACTAGAACTAGGGAATATTGCCTTAAGATTCAGGGGAGAAGATTTAGGACGGAGATGAGGAGAAACTGTTTTTCCCAGAGAGTGGTGAATCTGTAGAATTCTCTATCCAGGGAAGCACTCGAGGCTTCATCACTAAATATATTTCAGAAACAGTTAGATAGGTTTTTACATAGTAAGGGAATTAAGGATTATGGGGAAAAGGCAGGTAGATGGAGCTGAGTTTACAGATGATCAGCCATGATCTATTAAATGGCGGGGCAGGCTTGACGGGCCAGATGGCCTACTCCTGCTCCTATTTCTTATGTTCTTATGTTCTTACGTACAATACAGGCCCTTCGGCGCACATAGCTGCACCAAACATGTCCTTACCTTAGAAATTACCTAGGGTTACCCATAGCCCTCTGTATTTCTGAGCTCCATTTAGCTATCCAGGTGTCTCTTAAAAGACCCTATTGTGTCCTCCTCCACCACCGTCACCGGCAGCCTATTCCGCGCACTCACCACTGTCTGCGTAATAAATTTACCCCTCACATCTCCTCTGTACCTACTCCCCAGCACTTAAACCTGTGTCCTCTCATGTTAGCTGTTTCAGCCCTGCGAAAAAGCCTCTGACTATCCACATGTTCAATGCCTCTCATTACCTTGTACACCTCTATCAGGTCACCTCTCATCCTCCGTCACTCCAAGGAGAAAAGGCCGAGTTCACTCAACCTATTCTCATAAGGCATGCTCCCCAATCCAGGCAACATCCTTGTAAAACTGACTTGTAGACCCCAGTCAGTTCAAACTGGCAAAAGCATCTCCTCCATAATCCCTATCAGCACAGGAGCCCCACAGGGATGTGTGCTTTGCCCCCTGGTCTACTCACTTTACACCCGTGACTGTGTGGCTCAGTACAGCTCCAGCACCATATACAAGTTTGCTGATGACACCACTGTCATGAGGAGATTGAAAATTTGGCTGAGTGGTAATCGTAACAGACTTTAATCAGAAGAGAGTTCAAGGAGCTTCAGGAAAGTTGCAAGCATTCAGCTTTTGTGAGCATAAAGGTCCAGAATCTACTCTGCGTGCACTAAGGTTATTGCATGAACTTCAAGTGGGAGACAAAAAGCTGTTTGTAAAAGTCGATGCAAAGATCAAAGCCCAGCTGAACGGACAGAAGGCCAAAAAGGACTCAATGGAAATAGAAAGACAGATGATTTGTCAAATGATGTTGTGGATGAGGAAACCAGGAAGAGAGATCAGATTGTAAAGGGAGCAATAGGTGGATTCATCAGAGAATACTTCAGTGAACTAAATGCACCTTCCCAAGTTCAAGGCACTCAAACTAGAAGAAAGAAAGAAAAATGAAGGGATTGAAGTAGATCCAGAGAGAGAAAAGGCAAAGAAAGGTGCCCAGAGCAGTCAGAACCTCTTCCTGCAGTGTCAGAGTCAGCTCCTACTACCACTGTGGAGGAGCCCCCAGAGCCCGAGATCATTTTCACCATCACAAGTCTCACCTGCCAGGCAGAGTGATCACACACCACCCCTCACCCCCATCACCCATCCCACCTTTACCCCAGGAAAGACGTTATCCCAGAAGAGTAAGAACGCCTCCACTCTGATTAAATCTTCAGGCCTGAATGGTCCAATTAAAAATTTACTATGCTGTGGATGTCTGTATATAGTAGTTACATAGAACCATAGAACATTACAGCACAGCAACAGGCCTTTTGGCCCGTCTTGGCTGTGCCGAACCATTTTTCTGCCTCGTCCCACTGACCTGTTTTTCTTAAATGTTAAAAGTGAGCCCGCATTTACCACTTCATCTGGCAGCTCATTCCATACTCCCACCACTCTCTGTGTGAAGAAGCCCCCCCCAATGTTCCCTTTAAACTTTTCCCCCCTCACCCTTAACCCATGTCCTCTGGTTTTTTTCTCCCCTTGCCTCAGTGGAAAAAGCCTGCTTGCATTCACTCTATCTATACCCATCATAATTTTATATACCTCTATCAAATCTCCCCTCATTCTTCTAAGCTCCAGGGAATAAAGTCCTAACCTATTCAACCTTTCTCTGTAACTGAGTTTCTCAAGTCCCGGCTACATCCTTGTAAACCTTCTCTGCACTCTTTCAACCTTATTTATATCCTTCCTGTAATTTGGTGACCAAAACTGAACACAATACTCCAGATTCGGCCTCACCAATGCCTTATACAACCTCATCATAACATTCCAGCTCTTATACTCAATACTTTGATCAATAAAGGCCAATGTACCAAAAGCTCTCTTATGTGGTATACTTTGTATATTGGTGAGATGCATTCTCTGCTGAGTTGCAGTTTACAGCAAAGCAGGGAGGAGTGTTGTGCATTTCATATTTAAGAAATATTTGAGTAATCTTGTATATTAGATGATTAAGCAATCTTGTTTGTTCAATTAATTATGGGATATGTGTAAAAATTAGTGATTGCGCATGTCATCACACTACCACGTGATATATGCACACCTCACTTAAATTAAGCTCAAAGTTATGCCTGCATTTCATACTCACGTATCTTCCTTTGAATTAGTTTAATGTTTTGAAGTTACAAAACATAACCCTCTCCCTCGCCCATACTGAGTCCATACCAACCACTTACACTCTCAATATCAGAGCAGTAGTTGGCTTCATCAACAACGATGACAAGATGGCATACAGAGAGGAAGTAAATCAACTGGCAGACAGTCCAGTCAGCGGCAGGAGCAGGCTACAGCAACGAGGTTTCTCGCAGGTCGGCGACGCTTGTTTAAAAGTATAAGCAGGGCGGCCAGTGGTGAGAGTAGGAGTGTCAGGCTTTGGCTCAAAGGAGGCTTCGGCTCGGAAGAGGCATTGGCTCTGGGTAAGTTTCTATTAAGGTTCTTTTTCTCTCTCTCTTACTGTACCTAGTGTAGTAAATGGCTGCTCTTCATGCCAGATATTGGAGTCCTGGGAGACCCAGAGTCCACTAGGGAACCACATCTGCGTGAAGTGCATCCAGCTGCAGCTCCTTGGAGACCGTGTTAGGGATCTGGAGCAGCGACTGGACGATCTTCAGCTTCTACAGGAGAGGGAGGAGATAATTGATCAAAGTTACAGGGAAGTAGTCATTCGAAGTTGCAGGAGGCGAGTAGCTGGGTGACTGTCAGGAGAAATGAAAATAGGCAGTGAGAACAGAGCACCCCTGTGGCCATTCCCCTCAATAATAAATATACCGTTGTGGGAGATGACCTCCCAGGGGAATGCCACGGAGACCAGGTTACTGGCACTGAGCATGGGTCCATGGTGCAGAAGGGAAAGAGGGAGAAGAGGGAAGTGGTAGTGACAGGGGACCCAATGCTCAGGGGAACAGACAGGAGATCTTGTAGACATGAACATGATACCCAAATGGTATGTTGCCTTCCTGGTGCCAGGGTCAGGGACGTCTCAGATTGCGTCCACGGCATTTTGGAGGGGGAGGGAGAGCAGCCAGATGTCTTTCTACACATTGGTACTAATGACGTAGGAAGAAAAGGCAATGAGGCCCTGAAAAGAGAAATTAGAGAGCTCGGTAGAAAGCTGAGAAGCAGAACCTCCACGGTAGTAATTTCTGAATTGCTGCCTGTGTCACGTACCAGTGAGGGTAGAAACAGGATGATTTAGCAGATAAATACATGGCTGAGAAGCTGGTGCGGGGGGCAGGGCTTCAGGTTCTTGGATCACTGGGATCTCTTCTGGGGGAGGTATGACCTGTTGAAAAGTGACATGTTGCACCTGAACCCAAGGGGGACCAATATTCTCATGGGCAGGTTTGTTAGAGCTGTAGGGGAGGGTTTAAACTAACTTGGCAAGGGGGTGGGAATCTGGAGTGAAGGGACTCAGGAAAGGATGGATGGTAAAAAGTAAAGATACCAGGCCGTCAGGTTGTCAGCAAGGGCAGGCAGGTGATGGGACTTAGTTGCAGCCAACAGGCTGTGTATCAAATCATTAGGGACGCAGAATCAGAAAGGATAGCAAATATGGTACTCAACGTGTTGTATCTAAATGCGCATAGAATAAGAAATAAGGTGGACGATCTTGTTGCACTATCACAGATTGCCAGGTATGATGTTGTGGCCATCACTGAGTCATGGCTGAAGGATGGTTGTAGTTGGGAGCTGAATGTCCAAGGTTACACGTTGTATCAGAGGGACAGGAAGGTAGTCAGAGGGGGTGATGTGGCTCTACCGATAAGGAATGGTATCAAATCATTAGAAAGATGTTACATAGGACCGGAAGATGTTGAATCCTTGTGGGTTGAGTTAAGAAACTGCAAGGGTAAAAGGACCCTGATGGCAGTTATATACAGGCCTCCCAACAGTAGCTGGGAGGTAGACCACAGGTGTTATGTATGAACCCGAGGCGACTAGGGAGCTTAAGGTAAAAGAACCCTTAGGAACCAGTGATCACAATATGATTGAGTTCAACTTTGAAATTTGAACCTGTTGGAATTCTCGCGGGCAGGTTTGTTAGAGCTGTAGGGGAGGGTATAAACTAATTTGGCAGGGGGATGGGAATCCGGAGTGAATGGACTCAGGATAGGACAGATGGTAAGAAAGCAAATATAGCCGGCAGTCAGGCTACCAGGAAAGGCAGGCAGATGATAGGACATAATTGCAGCCTGCAGGGTGAGTCTCAGTGCATTAGGAATGCAGAATCAAAAAGTGTAGCAAATGCAGTATTCAAAGTGTTACATCTCAGTGCATGGAGTATCAGAAATAAGGTGGTTGATCGTGTTGCACTATTACAGATTGTCAGGTATGGTGTTGTGGCCATCACTGAATCATGGCTGAAGGATGGTTGTAGTTGGGAGCTGAATGTCCAAGGTTACACATTGTATCAGAGGGATGGCAAGCTCGGCAGAGGGAGCAGAGGGGGCAGAGTGGCTCTGCTCATAAAGAATGGCATCAAATCAGTAGAAAGATGTGACATAAGATTGCAAGATGTTGAATTCTTGTGGGTTGAGTTAAGAAACTATCAGGATAAAAGGACCCTGATAACAGTTATATATAGGCCTCCCAACAATAGCTGGGATGTGGACTACAGATTACAATGGGAAATAGAAAAGGTGTATCAAAAGAGCAATGATAGTCATGGAAAGTTAACATTCATTTCACGAGGACTGGAATATAAAAGCAAGGATGTAATGCTGAGGCTTTATAAGGCACTGGTGAGGCTTCACTTGGAGTATTGTGAGCAGTTTTTGGCCCCTTTCTGAAGAAAGGATGTGACGACATTGGAGAGGGTTCAAAGAAGTATAGCGTTGATCAGCATGTCGAAATGACGCAGCAGACCTGATGCGACAACTGGCCTAATTCTGCTCCTATATCTTATGGCCTTAAGTGGTGAATTTCGGGAAGGGATTTACAGGATATTAGAGACAGCTTCTCATGCTGTTGAGGATATAAAAAGTTAAGGTTTTATCACTGGGGAATAAATTAGAAAGTGGAAGCAGAAATGACGAGACTTTATAAAACCTTAATGAGGCTTCGGTTAAGAGCAGAGTATTGAGCTCCATGCCACAGGAGGGATGTCCAGAGAGTATGAGCTATACTCATTGGGGTGCTGCCTGGTGCAAGGAGATATGAAAGTCAAGGAAGACATTATTTTTTGATTTAAATGATGCAGATTATGGGCCAACATGATAACTGTCCTCAAAAGTTCCATCAACTTTTCTAACTGATTAGCTGGTTCTGGACTTCTATATACTTAGCAATGCATTCAATAACCACTTCATTAGGTACACCTGTAATATTTTGAATAACTTATTGTGCTTCACTTTATCAAATGCTTTTATGTAGTCAATAAAACAAACAAACAAATCTTTTTACACTTGAATAGCTCATTCTGATAGTATCTTTAACATCAATATTGCGTTTCTTGTACCTTTGTCTTTCACAAAACCACATTGTTCTTTACCTGTTTCAGCCTGTATCTTACTTATAGCTCTTGTCATTGATGCACTATCAATTACTCCAAAAGACTGGAAGTAGAGAAAATACTGAAGGGCTTTTATTAACAGTAAATGGACCAACGTCCATGCTGAGTATCTGTCCAGGACTGAGGGAGGAGCAGTGACACAATCACCTTTATTCAGGGGTCTGTGGGAGGAGCCACAGAAGCAGTCAGCAGAGGGGCCTGTCCAGACAGGTAACCCAGTTACAACCTATATACATGGTTTACTACAGTCATCAAAATTCTTAGAAATATCTTGGTGATATGACTCCAATATTACGGGAAACTTTGATCTAGATTCGAAAGACCTCCGCCTAATCAGAAATCTGTACTGGGAACAAACTGCTGCTGTAAGAATAGGTGGAAAAGTGAGTCAGTTTATGAAAATCAAGAGAGGCATTAGACAGAGGTGTGTTTTCTCCCCTGATTTATTTAATGTGCACAGTGAAACAATTTTACAAAAAATAAGAGACATCTTGGGAATCAAAGTTGGCGGTGAAAACATCAATAATTTCAGATATGCAGATGACACTGTGTTCATTGCAAGTACAGAGGAAGAACTACAAAACTTAATTGATACAATTGTTGAAGAAAGTGCAAAAATAGGTCTATCTATCAATTGCAAAAAGACAGAATGTATGGTGATATCCAAAAAGAAGGAGAATCCTATCTGCAGACTGAGAATAAACGAGGAAGACATAAAACAAGTAAAGAACTTTTGCTACTTAGGAAGCTGGGTGAGATCAGATGGCAGGTGCGACATGGATATCAAAAGAAGAACAGGGATGGCAAAAAACACCTTTACGAGAATGAAGAGTATATTGACCACTACTAAACTAAGCATGACAACCTGCCTCAGAGTACTGAAATGTTACGTTTATCCAGTTATGTTATATGGCTCAGAATGTTGGACAATATCTAGTAACATGAGGAAACAAATTGTAGCAGCAGAGATGTGGTTTTTGAGGAGGATACAAAGAATATCGTGGACGAAATGAATATCTAATGAGGATGTCATGAACAGAGCAAGCACAAAAAGAGAAATAATGTATGAGATCATGAAAAGGCAACGTAACTTCATTGAACGTGTGATATTAGGAAAGAGGAGTTAGAATGCACGGGAATTATGGGGAAGATTGAAGGGAAGAAAGCAAGAGGAAGACAAAGACAAATGATGATGGAGACAGCAGCCAAAGAACTGGAAATGAATACCAATGAATTGATCCACTTGACCCGAAACAGGAATGTGTGGGCCATGGTAGTCAAAGCTCAACCTAGGCATGACGCCTGATGATGATGATGAATAGGTACAGAAGCACACCTGCTTGTTAATGTAAATATCTAATCAGCCAATCATACAGCAGAACTCAATGTATAAAAGCATGCAGACATGGTCAAGAGGTTCAGACCAAACATTAGAATGGTGAAGAAATGTGACTTTGACTGTGGAATAATTGTTGTTGCTGGATGGGGTGGTTTGAGTATCTCAGAAACTGCTGATCTCCTGGAATTTTCACACACACCAGTCTCTAGATTTTACTGAGAATGATGTGAAAAACAAAAAATATCTAGTGAGCAGCAGAAGCTTTGCGGAAATGCCTTATTAATGAGAGAGGCCAGACAAGAATGGTCAGATAGGTTAAAGGTGACAGGAAGGCAACAGTAGCTCAGATAACCATCATTACAACAGTGGTGTACAGAAGAGCGTCTCTGAATAGGCAACACACTGAACCTTGAAGCAGGTGGCCCTCAGTAGCAGAGAACCATGACCGTACACACAGTGGCCACTTTAATAGGTGAGGGGGCACAGGGGAGCCCAGAAGGGTCCGGGGGTACACAGGAGGTACAGGGGCTACAGGGGGTGGAGGGGTTACAGGGGTACAGCGGGTAGAGGGGTTACAGGTTGTGCAGGGGGGTAGAAGGGTTACAGGTGTTGCGGGGGGTAGGGAGTTATGGGGTAGAGGAGTTACAGGTGGTGCAGGGGGTAGAGGGGTTACAGGTGGTGCAGGGGGTAGGGGGTTACAGGGGGTAGAGGGGTTACAGGTGGTGCAGGGGTAGGGGGTTACAGGGGGTAGAGGGGTTACAGGTGGTGCAGGGGGTAGGGGGTTACAGGGGGTAGAGGGGTTACAGGTGGTGCAGGGGTAGGGGGTTACAGGGAGTAGAGGGGTTACAGGTGGTGCGGGGGTAGGGGGTTACAGGGGGTAGAGGGGTTACAGGTGGTGCAGGGGTAGGGGGTTACAGGGAGTAGAGGGGTTACAGGTGGTGCGGGGGTAGGGGGTTACAGGGGGTAGAGGGGTTACAGGTGGTGCAGGGGGTAGGGGCTTACAGGGGGTAGAGGGGTTACAGGTGGTGCAGGGGGATGGGGGTTACAGGGGTTATGAGGGTACAGCAGGCAGAGGTGTACGGGGGCACAGTGGGTACAGAAGACACAGGGGTTTCAGGAAGTACGGGGGTACAGGTGAGGGAGTGCACGGGGTGCAGGGGTTGCAGAAGGTACAGGGGTTACAGCAGATTCAGTGGGTACAGGAGACATGAGGGTTACAGACATAACCGGGGATACAGAAGGTACAGGAGGAACAGTGGGTACAGGGGTTACAGAAGGTGCAGGGATTTAAACTAAACTAATTTTGCAGGGTTTTAATTAGGTTGAAAATAATTTGCAAGGGGGAGGGGAACAGGAGTGATGGGATTCAGAATAGGACAGGTAGTAAAAAAGCAAAGAGAGTGTGCCATCAGACTGACAGGAAAGACAGGCAGATGATAGGACAAAATTGCAGCCAGCAGAGTGAGTACCAGTGCAGAGTCAAAAAGGCTAGCAAATACAGTTCTCGAAGTGTTTTTCTCTCAATGCACAGAGTTTAAGAAATCAGGTGGATGATCTTGTTGCGCTATTACAGATTGTCAGGTATGATGTGGCCATCACTGAATCACAGCTGAAGGATGGTTGTAGTTGGGAGCAGAATGTTCAAGGTCACATGTTGTATTTGAGTGATAGGAAGGTAGACAGGAGGGTGGTGAGGTTCTGCTGGTAAAGAATGGCATCAAATCAGTAGGAAGTTGTGACATAGGATCAGAAGATGTTGAATCCTTGAGGGTTGAGTTAGGAAATAGCAAAGGTTAAAGGACCCTGATGGCAGTTGTATACAGACCTCCAAGCAGTAGCTGGGATGTGGACCACAGATTACAATGGGAAAAAGGAAAAGCGAGTCAAAAGGGCAATGTTACGATAGTCACGGGAGAATTTAAAATTCAGGTCAATTGGGAAAATCAGGTTGATAATAGATCTCAGAAGAGTGAGTTTTGTTGAATGCCTACAAGATGGCTCTTTAGAGCAGTTTGTCGTTGAGCCTACCAGGGGATCAGTTATACTGGATCGGGTGTTATGGAATCAGCCAGAGGTGTTTAGGGAGCTTAAGGTAGAAGAACCCATAGGAGACAACGATCACAATGTGATTGAGATCAATTTGAAATTTGATAGGGAGAAAATAAAGTCCGATGTAGCAGTATTTCAGTGGAGTAAAGGAAATTACAGTGGTATGAGAGAGGAGTTGGCCAAAGTAAATTGGACAGCAGAGCAGCTGCCAGGACGACAGCAGAGCAGCAATGGCATGAGCTTCTTAGAAAAAAGAGAAAGGTGCGGGATATATGTTCCCCAAAACCAAAGAAATACCCAAATGGCATAATAGTACAACCGTGGCTGACAAGGGAAGTCAAAGCTAATGTAAAAGCAAAAGAGAGGGCATACAACAAAGCAAAAATGCTGCAGGGTCTCGGTCCGAAACGTCGACTGTACGTTTATCTATAGATGCTGCCAGACCTGCTGAGTTCCACCAGCATTTTGTGTCTGTTGCTGGGAAGATAGAGGATTGGGAATCTTTTAGAACAGTACAGAGAGCAACTAAAAGAATCATTAGGAGAGAAAAGATGAGATATGAAAACAAATTAGCAAATAATACCAAAGTGGATAGTAAAACCTTTTTCAAGTATGTAAAAAATAAAAGAGAGATGAGTGAATATAGGTCTGTGAGAAAATGAGGCCAGAGAAATAATAACAAGGAGATGACAGATGAGCCAAATGAGTATTTTGCATCGGTCTTCACTGTGGAAGGCACTATCAGTGTGTCAGATGTGAGTGCAAATACTAGTACAAGAGAGAAGGTGCTCAAAAAGCTGAAAGACTTCAGGATACATAAGTCACCTGGACCAGATGAACTGCACCCTAGGGTTCCGAAAGAGGTAGTGATGGAGATTGTGGAGGCATTAGAAATTATCTTTCAAAAAATTATTGGTGCTGGACGACTGGAAAATTGCCAATGTCACTCCACTCTTTAAGAAAGGAGGAAGGTAGCAGAAAGGAAATTATAGACCAAATAGCCTGACCTCAGTTGCTGGAAAGATGTCTGAGTCAATTGTTAAGGATGAGTTTATGGAATACTTGGTGACACATGACAACATAGGACAAAGTCAGCATGGTTTCCTTAAGGAAAAATCTTGCCTGCAGAACCTGTTCTAATTCTTTGAGGGGATTACACATAGGATAGGTGAAAGGAATGCAGTGGATGTTATACATTTTGACTTTCAGAAGATGGCACACATGAGGCTGCTTACCAAGTTAAGAGCCCATGGTATTTCAGGAAAGAAACTGGCATGGTTAGAGCATTGGCTGATTGGTAGGAGGCAGCGAGTGGGAATAAAAGGATCCTTTTATGCTTGGCTGCCAGTGACTAGTGGTGTCCTGCAGGGATTGGTGTTGGAACCACTTCTTTCTATGCTGTGTAAGGGGGTTTTGACTTTTATGTTACTGCGGAGGCTAGTTAAAATGGCGTCTTTGTTATGTTAATCTGGGGAATGTGGCTTTGTTGTGTTAAACGCTGAGAACGTTTGCGCTAGCAGCTTGCTTTTCCTTTAGAGTGTGATAAGAGAGTGCTATTAACCAATTGGGATAGTTGTTATGTTTTTGGTGTATTTGAAGATACTGTTTGCGAGGGGGTTTTGGGGCAGAAGGCGGGAAAGCGAGACATAGGATTGACGAGGTGCTGTGAGTCCGCTAACGGGGTTGGACCCCGAGCGGGACGTTTGGTGAGGAGACGGAGACGGACTCGTGTGGAGCGTCTGGTCGACCACCGTTGGTGGTCCCAGGCGGCTGGTCGAGGTGGTCCGAGGGGTTGCAGGGTGAAGAAGAAGGTCCTTGAGCTCCAACTGTTTTGTGCACGAAGAGGTTGAACTTTGATAAGTGTGGCGCCTTTTATTTTCCTTTTATATTTTATTCTCTTTTAATTATATAGTTCCAGTAATATCTATAAACTGTATATCATTTAATTGCATCTGGTGTATTGTCTGTTATTTGGGCGGGGTGGGGTACCTCACACAGCATCCACACAAACTAATTACCCAGTTTGCCGGGGCCGAGGCTGTTTCCCTAGACGACAGCGAGCCGAGCGACCCTGAGGGTGGCCGGGGGGCTACAGCTGTATATCAATGATTTAAATGATGAAATAGATGGCTTTGTTGCCAAGTTCTCAGATGATATGAAGATTGGTGGAGGGGCACGCAATGTTGAGAAAACAGGTAGGATGCAGAAGGACTTAGACAGATTAGGAGAATGGTCTAGAAAGATGTGACATAGGGTAAGAGAATGTTGAATCTTTGTGGGTGGAGTTAAGAAACTGCAACGGTAAAAAAAATTGTGGAATTCAGGCATAGGCCTCCAAATAGTAGCCAAGACGTGGGTTTGAGATTGCAAAGGGAGATGGAAAAGCCATGTTAAAAGGGTAATGATTCATTTGTAATGGGGTACTTCAATATGCAAGGGGGTTGGAAAAATTAGGTTGGTGTCAGATCGCAAGAGAGGGAATTTGCTTAATGCCTTTTAGAGCAGCTTGTGCTTGAGCCAACTCATAGAAACGTAGAAACATAGAAAACCTACAGCATAATACAGGCCCTTCAGCCCACAATGCTGTGCGGAACATGTACTTACTGTAGAAATTACCTAGGGTTATCCATAGCCCTCTATTTTAATAAGCTCCATGTACATCTTCCCAGCAACTGAGGTCACGCTAATTGGTCTATAATTTCCTTTTCTGCTACCTTCCTCCTTTCTTAAAGAGTGGAGTGACATTGGCAATTTTCCAGTCCTCTGGCACCAATAATTTTTTGAAAGATAATTTCTAATGCCTCTACAATCTCTCTTAAAAACCCCTATTGTATCTGCCTCCACCACCGTCACTGGCAGACGATTCCACACACTCACCACTCTCTGCGTAAAAAACTTACCCCTGACATCTCCTCTGTACCTACTCCCCAGCACCTTAAACCTTTGTCCTCTTGTGGCAACCATTTCAGCTCTGGGAAAAAGCCGCTGACTATCCACACAATCAATGCCTCTCATCAGCTTATAAACCTCTATCAGGTCGCCTCTCATCCTCCGTCATTCCAAGGAGAAAAGGCGAAGTTCACTCAATCTCTTCTCATAAGGCATGCTCGCCAATCCAGGTAACATCCTTATAAATCTCCTCTGCATGCTTTCTATGGTTTCCACATCCTTCCTGTAGTGACATGACCAGAACTGAGCACAGTACTCCAGCTGGGGTCTGACCAGGGTCCTATATAGCTGTAACATTACCTCTCAGCTCTTGAACTCAATCCCACAGTTGATGAAGGCCAATGCACCATATGCCTTCTTAACCACACAGGCAAAATCTTTGAGTGTCCTCTGGACTAGGACCCCAAGATCCCTCTGATCTTCCACACTGCCAAAAGTCTTATCATTAATACTATATTCTGCCATTATATTTGACCTACCAAAATGAACCACCTCACACTTATCTGGGTTGAACCCATCTGTCACTTCTCAGCCCAGTTTTGCATCCTGTCGATGTCCCACTGTAACCTCTGACAGCCCTCCACACTATCCACAACAACCCCAACCTTTGTGTCATCAGCATATTTACTAACCCATCCCTCCATTTCCTCATCCAGGTCATTTATAAAAATCACGGAGCAGGGGTCCCAGAACGGATCCCTGAGGCACACCACTGGTCACCGACCCCCATGCAGAATATGACCCGTCTACAAGCACTCTTTGCCATCTGTGGGTAAGCCAGTTCTGGATCCACAAAGCAAGGTCCCCTTGGATCCCATGCCTCCTGACTTTCTCAATAAGCCTTGCATTGGGTACCTCATCAAATGCCCGGCTGGAATCCATATACACTGGATTTATGAACATTTGAAGAAGCATAATAAGATTAGGAATAGTCAGCATGGCTTGTCAAAGGCAGGTCTTGCCTAACGAGCCTGATAAAATTTTCTGAGGATGTGACTAAACACATTGATGAAGGTAGAGCAGTAAATGTAGCATATATAGATTCCAGCAGGGCATTATAGACTCACAGCAGCCTGGGGTATATCTCGTCCGGTCCTGGTGACTTATCCAACTTGATGCTTTCCTAAGCTCAAGTTTTTCAGTCCACTGTAAGTCATCCCTACAAAGTATTCATTAAGTATCTCCGCTATCTCCTCCAGTTTCATACACACTTTTCCACTGTCACAATTCATTGGTTCTATTCTCTCACGCCTTATCCTCTTGCTCTTCACATACTTGTAGAATGCCTTGGGGTTTTCCTTAATCCTGCTCGCCAAGGCCTTCTCATGGCCCCTTCTGGTTCTCCTAATTTCCTTCTTAAACTCCTTCTTTAGAGCCTTATAGTTTTCTAGATCTCTATCATTACCTAATTTTTTGAAACTTTCATAAGCTTTTCTTTTCTTCTTGACTAGATTTTCAACAGCCTTTGTACACCATGGTTCCCATACACTCGCATACACTATGCAGAACACCAAGTAAATATCCCTTGAACATTTGCCACATTTCTGCCGTACATTTCCCCAAGAACATCCATTCCCAATTTATGTTTCCAAGTTCCTGCCTGAGAGCTTCATATTTCCCTTTACTCCAATTAAACACTTTCCTAACTTGTCTTTCCCTAACCCGCTCCAATGCTATGGTAAAGGTGATAGAATTATCTCCAAAATGCTCTCCCACTGAGAGACCTGGCACCTGACCAGGTTCATTTCCCAATACCAGATCAAGTACAGCCTCTCCTCTTGGAGGCTTATCTACATATTGCGTCAGGAAACCTTCCTGAACACACCTAACAAACTCCACCCCATCTAAACCCCTTGATCTAGGGAGATGCCAATCAATACTGGGGAAATTAAAATCTTCCATCACGACAACCCTGTTAAACTCGGGGAAAGGCCATCTAGATTGGGTGTGGTGTAATAACCCAGATCCTATTAGGGAACTTAATGTAAAGGAACCCTTAGGAGGCAGTGATCATAATATGATTGAATTCATACTGCAATTTGAGAGAGAGAAACATAGCTCACATGTATTTGTTTCACAATGGAATAAAGGGAATTACAGAGGCATGAGAGAGGAGATTGCCCAGGTGGATTGGAGGGGGATACTGGCGGGGATGACAGCAGAGCAGAGATGGCTGAAGTTTCTGGAAATAGTTCACCAGAGGAAGAAGTTCTCAAATGGCAGGGGCAGCCGACAAAGGAAGTTAAGAACTGCATAAAAGCCAAGCAGAGGGCATATAAAGTCGCAATAGTAAATGGGAAGCTGGATGATTGGCAAGTTTTTAAAATCCAGCAAAAGGCAACTGAAAAAGCCATAAAATGAAATATGAGGGCAGATCAGCCAATAATATACAAAGGTTACAGGGAGAAGGCAGGGAACTAGGGTTGAGGAGGAGACAGGAAAATAGGATCGGCCATGATTGATTGGTGGAGCAGACTCAATGGGCCAGGTGGCCTAATTCTGCTCCTGTGTCTTATGGTCTTAAAGAGTGGAGTGACATTTGCAATCTTCCAGTCCTCTGAGACCATGCCAGAGTCAAGTGATTCTTGAAAGACCATGCCCAATGCACCCATTATCTCTTCAGTAACCTTTCTCAGAATTCTGGGATGTAGTCCATCTGGTCCAGGTGACTTATCCACCTTAAGACCTTTCAGTCTGCCTTACACTTTTTCCTTTGTAGTAGCAATGGCACTCACTTCTGCTCCCTGACACTCATGGACCTCTGGCACACTGCTAATGTCTTCCACAGTGAAGACAGATACAAAGTACCCACTAAGTTCATCTGACATTTCTTTGTCCCCCATTACTACCTCACCAGAGTCTTTTTCCAGTGTCCAATATCCACTCTCACCTCCCTTTTACTCTTTATATAACTGAAAAAACTTCTGGTATCCTGCTTTGCTGTTTTCCTGTCTCCTCCTCAACCCTAGATCCCAGCCTTCTCCCCGTAACCTTTGATGCCATGTCCAATCAAGAACCCATCAATTTCTGCCTTAAATATGCCCAACAACCTGGCCTCCACTGCATGTGGCAACAAATTCCACAAATTCACTACCATTTGGCAAAAGAAATTTCTCCCATCCCTGTCTTGAAAGTGTGCCCCTCTATCCTGAGGCTGTGCCCTCTTGTCCTACACTCCCCCACCATGGGAAACATCCTCTCCACACCTACTCTGTTCGGACCTTTCAATATTCGAAAGGTTTCAATGAGATCCCCCCTTATCCTTCTGAATTCCAGCAAGTACAGATCCAGAGCCATCAAATGTTCCTCATATGATAACCCCTTCATTCCTGGAACAGCAACTGGTTGACCCTCTCCAATGCCAGCACAACTTTTCTAAAATGAGGGGCCCAAAACTGTTCACAATACTCAAGGTGAGGCATCACCAGTGCCTTATAAAACCTCAGCATCACATCCTTGCTCTTGTATTCTAGACCTCGAATGCTAACATGGCATTTGCCTTCCTCACCACCGACTCAACCTGCAAGTTAACCATCAGAGTGTTCTGCACAAGGACTCCCAAGTCCCTCTGCATCTTAGATTCCTGGATTTTCTCCACACATTTATTTCTACTTCCAATGTGCATAACCATGCATTTTCCAACACTGTATATCATTTGCCACTTTCTTGCCCATTCTCCTAATCTGTCTAAGTCCTTCTGCATCCTACCTGTTTCCTCCACACTACCTGACTTCCACCAATCTTCATATCAGCTGCAAACTTGGCAACAAAGCCATCTATTCCATCATCTAAATCACCGATAAACAGCATAGAAAGAAGTGATCCCAACACCAACCCCTGCGGAACACCGCTAGCCACTAGCAGCCAACCAGACAAGGATCCTTTTATTCCCACTTGCTGCCTCCTACCAACCAACCAATGCTCTAACCATGTCAGTAACTTTCCTGTAATGCCATGGGCTCTTAACTTGGTAAGCAGCCTCATGTGTGGCACCTTGTCAAAGGCCTTCTGAAAGTCCAAGTATACATCCCCTTTATCTATCCTACTTGTAATCACCTCAAAAAATTCCAACAGGTTCGTCAGGCAGGATTTTCCCTGAAGGAAACCATGCTGACTTTGTACTACCTTGTCCAGTGTAACCAAGTACTCTATAACCTCATGCTTAACAATTGACTCCAACATCTTCCCAATCACTGAAGTCAGGCTAACTGGTCTATAATTTCCTTTCTGCTGCCTTTCTCCTTTCTTAAAGAGTGAAGTAACATTTGCAATTTTCCAGTCCTCCGGCAAAGTCCAATTTTTGAAGATTATTTCTAATGCCACCGCAATCTCTAACACTACCTCTTTCAGAACCCTTGGATGCAGTTCCTCTGGTCCGGGTGACTCACTTTTAGGTCTTTCAGCTTTTTGACCACCTTCTCTCTTGTAACAGTAACTGCACCCACTTCTCTTCCTTCACACACTACAACATCAGGCACGCTGCTAGTGTCTTCCACAGTGAAGACTGATGCAGGATACTCATTTAGTTCATCAGCCATCTTCTTGTCCCCCATTATTATTTCTCCTGCCTCATTTTCTAGTGGTCCTATATCCACTCTCGTTTCTCTTTTATTTTTAACATACTTGAAAAAACTTTTACTGTCCACTTTGATATTATTTGCTAGCTTGCTTTCAGAGTTCATCATTTCCTTTCTAATGATTTTTTAGTTGCTTTCTGTAGGTTTTTAAAAATTTCCCAATCCTCTTTCTTCCCAATAATTTTTGCTTTGTTGTAAGCCCTTCCTTTTGCTTTTACAATAGCTTTGACTTCCCTTGTCAGCCACAGTTTACTATTTTACCATTTGAGTATTTCTTGAATTTTGGAATACACGTGTCCTGAACCTTCCTCATGTTTCCCAGAAACTCACGCCATTGCTGCTCTGTTGACATCCCTGCCAGAAGCTCCTTCAAATTTACTTTGGCCAACTTCTCTCTCATATCACTGTAATTTCCTTTACTGCACTGAAATACTGCTATGTCAGAATTTACTTTCTCCCCATCAAATTTCAAGTTGAACTCAATCATATTGTGATCACTAGTTCCTAAGGATTCTTTTACCTTAAGCTCCCTAATCGCCTTGGGTTCACTACATAACATCCAGTTCAGTAAAGTTGATCCCCTAGTAGGCTCAATGACAAATTGCTCTAAAAAGCCATATATTAGGCATTCAACAAACTCACTCTCTTGAGATTCATTACCAACCTAATTTTCCCAATTGACCTGCATGTTAAAATCTCCCATGACTACCATAAGTGTGGCGCGTGGCCAAGTGGTTAGGGCTCACAATCTGAAGGTTCGAGTCTCAGCTGAGACAGTGTGTTGTGTCTTTGAGCAAGGCACTTAACCACACAATGCTCCAGTCCACCCAGCTGAAAATGGGTACCGGCAAATGCTGGGGATTAACCTCGCGATAGACTGGCATTCTATCAGGGGAGGGGGGGGGAGTCTCGTACTCTCAGTCACTTCACGCCACGGAAACCGGCATATGCACCAGCCTGATGGGCCACAAGGCTCGGGACAGACTTTGACTAAATGACTACTATAACATTGCCCTTTGACTCACCTTTTCTATTTCCTGTTGTAACCTGTGGTCTACCTCCCAGCTACTGTTGGGAGGCCTGTATATAACTGCCATCAGGGTCCTTTTACCCTTGCAGTTTCTTAACTCAACCCACAAGGATTCAACATCTTCTGGTCCTATGTAACATCTTTCTACTGATTTGATACCATTCCTTATCAGTACAGCCACATCACCCCCTCTGACTACCTCCGCTTTAATATGTAACCTTGGACATTCAGCTCCCAACTACAACCATCCTTCAGCCATGATTCAGTGATGGCCACAACATCATACCTGGCAATCTGTAATATTGCAACAAGATCGTCCACCTTATTTCTTATACTACATGCATTTAGATACAACACTTTGAGTACCATATTCGCTATCCTTTCTGATCCTGTATCCCTAATGATTTGATACACAGCCTGTTGGCTTGCAACTAAGTCCCATCACCTGCCTGCCCTGACTGCATGCTATCTTTACTTTTTACCATCCATCCTTTCCTGAGTCCCTTCACTCCAGATTCCCACCCCCTTGCCAAGTTAGTTTAAACCCTCCCCTACAGCTCTAACAAACCTGCCCACGAGAATATTGGTCCCCCTTGGGTTCAGGTGCAACACATCACTTTTCAACAGGTCATACCTCCCCCAGAAGAGATCCCAGTGATCCAAGAACCTGAAGCCCTGCCCCCCGCACCAGCTTCTCAGCCACACATTTATCTGCCAAATCATCCTGTTTCTACCCTCACTGGTGCGTGGCACAGGCAGCAATCCAGAAATTACTACCTGAAAGGTTCTGCTTCTCAGCTTTCTACCTAGCTCTCTAAATTCTCTTTTCAGGACCTCATTGCTTTTCCTTCCTATGTCATTGGTACCAATCTGTACCAAGACATCTGGCTGCCCTCCCTCTCCCTCCAAAATGCTGTGGATGTGATCTGAGACATCCCTGATCCTGGCACCTGGGAGGCAACATACCATCGGGGTGTCCCTTTCACGTCCACAAAATCTCCTGTCTGTTCCCCTGAACATTGAGTCCCCTATCACTACTGCTCCCCTCTTCTCTCTCTTTCCCTTCTGCACCGTTGACCCATGCCCGGTGCCTGTAACCCGATTGTCTTGGCATTCTCCTAGGAGATCATCCACCACAAAGGTATCCAAAGCGGTAGATTTGTTTTTGAGGGGAATGGCGTGGAGGGCTATGAATGACATGAAGGAAATCTGGAAGTTGAACCTGACCGGGGGCTTAAAAAGAGAATCTTCATAGCAGTCATAGAGTCCATTCTCACGTACGGATGCGAGACGTGGACACTCACCAAGACTATGCGAAAGTCTCTAGATGGTTGCTATACACGAATGCTCCGGATGGATCTTGATGTGAGTTGGCAACAGCACATGACGAACGTCGAGCTCTATAACAACCTACCGATGCTCTCCACTAAAATCGAGGTGAGAAGACTGCAACTAGCGGGGCACTGTCCATGCCACTCTGAGCTACCTGCCAGCCTAGTCATCATATGGGAGCCCAAGCACGGGAGGATGAACCCTGGGCGCCCTCCCAAGAGTGGTCAACACACTCCTAGAAGACAGAGGCGCGGCTAATGTAGATGAACTGAACACACTGATGAGGGAGAGGGAGAAGTGGAGAGTCCATCATCGTGCCCGACACCGGCCCCCTAGGCCTGAGTCGACGTAGTAGTAGTAGTAGTATTGTGTGCAGTTTTGGTCACCAAATTACAGGAAGGATATTAATAAGGTTGAAAGAGTACAGAGAAGGTTTACAAGGATGTTGCCGGGACTTGAGAAACTCAGTTACAGAGAAAGGTTGAATAGGTTAGGACTTTATTCCCTGGAGCGTAGAAGAATGAGGGGAGATTTGATAGAGGTATATAAAATTATGATGGGTATAGATAGAGTGAATGCAAGCAGGCTTTTTCCACTGAGGCAAGGGGAGAAAAAAAAACAGAGGACATGGGTTAAGGGTGAGGGGGGAAAAGTTTAAAGGAAACATTAAGGGGGGGGCTTCTTCACTCAGAGAGTGGTGGGAGTGTGGAATGAGCTGCCAGACGACATGGTAAATGCGGGCTCACTTTTAACATTTGTTTTCAAATGTTTTTATCAGAATGGGAATGGGATGTGGAATTAAAATGTGGAATTAAAATCTCCCAGTGGCCACACATTTTAATTCGACATCCCATTCCCATTCTGATATGTCTATCCACGGCCTCCTCTACTGTAAAGATGAAGCCACACTCAGGTTGGAGGAACACCACCTTATATTCCGTCTGGGTAGCCTCCAACCTGATGGCATGAATATTGACTTCTCTAACTTCCGCTAATGCCCCACCTCCCCTCGTACCCCATCCCTTATTTATTAATATACACACATTCTTTCTCTCTCTCTCCTTTTTCTCCCTCTGTCCCTCTGACTATACCCCTTGCCCATCCTCTGGGCTTGCCCCCCTCCCCCTTTTCCTTCTCCCTGGGCCTCCTGTCCCATGATCCTCTCATATCCCTTTTGCCAAACAACTTTCCAGCTCTTGGCTCCATCCCTCCCCCTCCTGTCTTCTCCTATCATTTTGGATCTCCCCCTCCCCCTCCAACTTTCAAATCTCTTACTAGCTCCTCCTTCAGTTAGTCCTGACGAAGGGTCTCGGTCTGAAACGTCGACTGCACCTCTTCCTAGAGATGCCGCCTGGCCTGCTGCGTTCACCAGCAACTTTGATGTGTGTTGCTCAGCTTAACCACAACTGACAATGTCCTAAAGTACAAAGCTTGTTTTTTCTTTTCTTTCTTATAACAACATAATGAAAGTCAAATGAATGTATGTATAGTAAATAAGCAAAAAGCAAAGGAAACCCTATCACTCCGTCTCCTTTCCCCTTCCCAGCCCTTCCCTCCCCTCACCCCTCCCGTATGTGCTGTTTAGGTCCTACCGCCCCCCACACTCAGTTCAGCTGTCTGTCTCTTCTAAATACAACAGTAATGGTTGCCAGATTTTTTCACATTCCTTGAGTCTGTCCTTGATAACGTATCTTATCCTCTCTAGGTGCAGAGTATCCATTAATGCAGCCTGCCATTGTCTGAGTGATGGAGTTTCCTTTTTCCAGAACATCGGTATCAGTTTCTTTCCATTAAGTATGCTATAGGTCAGGAGTTGTTGCTGGGTAGCCTGGAACCTCGCAGAAGTTCCAGAAATTATTAAAATGGAGTCTGGTATTATCTGAACCTTTAGTACCTTCGATAGAACCTCAAATATTTGCTTCCAATACTCCTGTATCCTGGGACATAATGCATAACTATGTAAAAAATTTGCCTCCAAGGACTTGCATTTCTCACACATTGGGGACACCTTTGAGAATATGTTATGAATCCTTACTTTTGAGTAATGTAGTCTATGTAGGATTTTAAATTGTATTAAACAATGCCTGGCATTGATGGAACAGGAGTTAACATACTCCAAAGCCTCATTCCATAAAACCTCCTCTATCTCTGTACCCAACTCCTTTTCCCACTCCTTTTTAATATTATCCATTGTTGTATGTCACTTGTTTTATATGGCATCATACAGATAGGCGATGATGTGTTCTATCCCTTTACATGATTTTAAATGATTATCTAATTTATCAGGTTCTGCTGTCTCAAAACCAGAAAGATGTGATCTTATATAGTGTCTTAGCTGGAGATACCTGAATAAATGACTCTTTTGCAATCGGAATTTGTCCTGGAGCTGCCGAAATGATGCAAAAATCCCTTGTATGTATAAGTCTCCAACGCTGCATATCCCTAATTCTCGCCATGCATCAAAGGCCCCACCTATACATGAGGGGATAAAAGAGGGGTTCGCTGATATAGGTACAAGAAAAGATAGTGTTCTGAGTTTCGAATGCTTCCCCATTTGTCTCCCCATCTGTATGGTGCTATGGATAATGGGATTGCCTCTATAACAGGCTTTATTTAACCGAATAGGGGACATAATGATTGCCCCTATGGAATATGGTAGGCAATCCTCACGCTCCATCTCCAGCCATCCGGGAAGTACAACTGTATCCTCTATCCAATATGCTATATGGCTGAAGTTAGCAGCCCAGTAATAAAAAATAAAGTTGGGTAGTGCCAGCCCCCCACTAGTCTTATTCTTGAAGAGATGTTCTTTCCTAATTCGATGGGCTTTATAATGCCATATAAAAGGTAGAATTATCGAATCTAATCCTTTAAAACAGGTTTTGGTAAGATAGAGGGGCAGGTTCTGAAATAGTTGGAGCAGTTGGGGAAGAAAGATCATCTTGACTGCATTTACTCCACCCACTAAAGAAATTGGGAGTGTCTTCCAAAATTCCATTTTCTTTTTAATCTTTTCAATTAGAGGGATAAAATTTGCTTCAAATAGAGAACTATACTTTTTGGTTATTGCAATTCTAAGGTAAGTAAACTTCTCAAGGGTTATTTTGAATGAAAATTGTTTAAGCCCCTCCTGTTCTTCTACTCGGACCAGGAATAATTAACTTTTCCCCCAATTAATCTTATACCCCAAGAAAGTGCCAAATAAATGGACTATTTCCAGCAAAACTGGAATAGTGATACACAAAATAGTAATATATGGTTTTGTTACAAACAACAAAACATTGTCGGCATAAAGGGAAACTTTGTTGATAGTATATTCTGTATTGTACCCATAAATTTCAGGGTGAGAATGTATAGTCTCCGCCAGTGGTTCCAGGGCCAACGCAAACAATAAGGGACTTAATGCACAGCCCTGTCTTGTGCCCCTGTGCAAACTGAATGGTTCCGAGAGGATTTGATTAGTTAGTATTTTAGCACTAGGGTTACTGTACAGTAGCTTAATCCAAGTTATAAATTTGTCTCCCATTCCAAATTTTTTCAAAACCTCATAGAAGTATTGCCATTCCACATGGTCGAACGTTTTCTCAGTATCTAAACTTAATATTATAAGGTCTTCCTTAGGATGTCTTGGGAAATGCATTATATTAAGAAGGCACCTGATGTTATGGAAATAATTCCTTTTTGGGATAAACCCTGTTTGATCTGAGTGTATTTATCTGCTGACTGAGTCTCCTTGCCAGCGTTTTAGCCAAAATTTTCTGATCTGAGTTTAGCAGTGAATTCGGCCTGTAAGATCCTACCTCCTCTGGGTCTTTGTCCTTCTTCGGAATAAGCGTGATAATGGCCTCGTTCAGGGTTTGGGGTAATCTGCCAGTTTCAAACGACTTTCTATACATCCTTACCATATAAGGTGCTAACAGGTCACTAAACTTCTTATAAAACTCATTACCTATTCCATCCGAACCCGGACTCTTGCCATTTTTCAGGGATCTTATTGTCCTTACTATTTTGCCATTTGTAATCTCTGCTTCCAAAGTCTGACACTCCGTCAGATTGAGTGAAGGTAGCCTACAAGTGTCCAGAAATGTGTGCGTGCTCCCCGTCAGTACATCAGATTGAGATGCATATAATTTTTCATAATACTGACGGAATCTTTGACTAATGTCTTTGTGTGACATCAACGGAGTGCCCGAGTCTGGTTTAGTCTTATGAATGGCCTGATCACTTTCCAATTTGTGTAGATGTCTTGCCAGCAATTTGTGCGGTCTATCACCAAATTCAAAGAAATTCTGTTTTGTACACATAAAGGCTCGGCACATCCTTTCTGAGAGTACTTGGTTAAGTTTGTATTTTTCTGCAGATGGTTGTCGCGCATTCTCCGTGTCTAGTTTACATATTTGTTCTTCTAGTTCTGTTTGTTCTGCTCCATTACATTTCTTTATGGAAGACTGAAAAGAAATTATACATCCTCTAACATAAGCTTTAAATGTTTCCCATAGTAGTCCTGGAGGCGTTTCACTATTATCATTTGTCTCAAAAAACAAAAAAATTTGTGATTCTAAATACTCACAAAATTTTGGGTTTGTAAGTAGCTGAGGATTAAACCTCCAATTTCTATGAATTTGCGTCACTTCACCCAGCTCCAGTGAAAAAGTAACAGGGCTGTGGTCTGAGATGACGATATTATGGTATCTTACGTTATGGACTTGTGGCAGTATTTTGCCATCAAGGAGGAAATAGTCAATCCTAGTATATACATCATGAACTTTAGAGTGGAATGAACACTCTCTCCCTGTTGGGTTGAAGAGTCTCCATATCTCACACAGATTCATCTTGTCTGTTTATGTTTTCAGCAGGTTACTTGCCTTTGATGGTAATGCACTCTGATTGGAAGATCTGTCTAAATATGTATCCAGAACAAAATTAAAATCCCCTCCAATAATCAGGTTAGTGCTGGAGACCTCTGGTATCAATCCTAGAACTCGTCTAAAAAATTCTGGGTCATCCCAGATTGGTCCGTAGATACACAGTAAGGTAACTGGCATAGATCGTATTTCCCCAGTAACTATAACATATCTCCCGTCCTTGTCCGCTATTGTTGTTAGGTGACGAAATGGAACGTTTCTGCAAATTATTATTGCCACATCCCTAGACTTCATTGGAAACTTTGAAGAATATATTTGGCCTATCCATTTGCCCCTAATTTTACAGTGAGCTTCATTCTTCAAACGTGTTTCCTGCAAGAAGATCACATCGGCCTGTAGCGACTTTAGGTGAGACAGCACTTTACCCTTTTTCACCGGCTCATTGATCCCATTTACATTCCAGGAACAAAAAGTAATGCGATTTCTTGTCCCCTGACCTCCTACCATCTCAGTATTTAACATCTGTATGATAATGTTTTTGATCTGTTCTGGACCTTGTAAATCTATTGGTCATTACAAATGAATGGATCCTAAACAGCACTCCCTTACCCCTGTCCCTCCCTCCCCCCACAACCTGCATCACCCTTGAAAGCTCGAAATAACCAACAAAAAAACCATATCTCCATACACAAGTACACCTAGTCAAAACTCTAGGAATAACTTCTTGATCTCTAACACTTCTCTGAAGCAATTTAGTAGCTCCCCAGTTATATAGATGGTCACAAAGCCGAACCTGGCATCAGAATGAAAAAAACGAGAAAAATTAACAAACAGAGATTATCGAAATGATAAAGTCAGTGTGATTCTCAAAGCTATAACTTACTCTAGCACCATTAACAACATACTCCTCGTACAACACCAGTTTAGACCAACTCTTATTACTATCTGTGCACTCATAGGGCCTTAATCCGACATAGTACAATCCAAATATAACTCAAAGACTCCTGTTTCTACAGGGATGAGAGGCAGGGCCTCATTAATGTTAGAAACGTTCACTATTTCCTACCGCAGAGTTTTACCTGGGGCATCTTCATTCTGTAAGGAGTTTCTTCTCACTATGCACAGTCACTTCTCAGCATTTCCCAAATGACGTTCTGCATACCGGCGAGCTTCTTCTGAATCTGTAAACACCGCCTCGGTTCCATTAATTGTCACTTGTAGCTTCGCGGGATAGAGGAGGCCAAACTTGACTCCAGGTCTATCCTGCAGCAACCTCCTGACCGGTGTGAAAGCCGCACGTTGTTTAGCCACCATGGATGGAAGGTCTCTGAAGATCTGAATCCTTTGTCCGTGATATTGTAGATTCTTGGTACCTATCGCCTTCTGCATTATATCTACAAATACATGGCAATAATGGATTCTCACGATCAGGTGTCGTGGCGGCTCGTCGTTTCCCTGCGCTTCCGAAGTGCTCTATGTGCTCGGTCTATCACTGGAGCTTCTTCCAGGTTTAGAGCTTGTGCCGCAAAATCTCTTGTCTTCTGCCCATTTTCCTTCCCCTCTCGTAGGCCCACAATTCTCAGATTCTGTCATTTCGTACCTCCCTCTAAATCCAGGCATTTTTCAGAAAGTTGTTTAATTTGCCCACAAAGTCGTTTCACCTTGCTTTCCAGCTCCACAACTATGTCCGAAACACTGTTAGCCGACTCCGCTATCTCTTTCAGAGTTTGATCCTGTGCATTTAGCTGGGCTTTCAATATGGTAATCGCAGCGTCATCTTCCGCTTTCAACGAAGCAATTTCACTTCTTAAAGCGATTGCTACCTCTGCAACTTTTTCTTCAATTTTGTTACAGATGTCTGACTTCATCGTAGTCAGCTCTGCACGTAGTGACTCTATGGCCACCAATACCGCATTGGTGTCCGTACTCTGTGCACGTGGCTCCATGTGGCCCTCACACGTGAGCTCCGAGGCATCAATTGGGCCTGTTTTTTCCTTCGTCTCTGCCTTAGCCATTCCTCTTCTCCGCATTTTGTAGTACACTCCTTCACTCTTTCTCCTTCTGGTATGTATTGAAGAGCACCTCCCCTTCATTTGCCACCCTAAACCTCAAACTGACTTTGTGTAATTGAAGTTTTAATATCAAATCTGCCGGAGCTACAGGAGGGTGAGTCCTAGTTGCTCATGGCTCAACAGTGCCTCCGCTCACTTTTAACATTTAAGAAAAACTTGGACAGGTAGATGGATGGGAGGTGTATGGAGAGATATGGTCCAGGTACAGGTCAGTGGGACTGGGCAAAAAAATGGTTCGGCACAGCCAAGAAGGGCCAAAAGGCCTGTTTTTGTGCTGGAATGTTCTATGTATTGCTGCTCCAGATCCTAACATGGTCTTCAAGGAGCTGCAGCCTGATGCACTTCACACAGATGTAGTTCCCCGGGAAACTCCGGGATTCCCAGTTCTCCAAGAGCACACCACAGCTATAAATGGTGCAGTAAAAGAGTAAAAAAGATAAAAGGAAACCTTATCAAATACTTTACACAGAGCCAATGCCTCTTCCTAACCGAAGCCTGGTTTGAGCCAAAGCCTGTTGCGCCTACTCTCACCACTGACCTACTCCCAACAATGGCCTCTCCACTTATCCCTTCTGTACTTTTATTTAGTTCGTAGAGCTCTGTTGCCGCCGCTGATAGGCCCCATACAATGGACAAATACTCTCAAAACTCCCTTTTTAAATAACAGCCACTGACCTGCGAGAAATCCCTCTTGGTAGAGCTCTGTTGATGCCGCTGATAAGCCACGTAAGAAGGGAGGAAGGCAAAAGAAAGGACATTATAGGCCAGTTAGCCTAACCTCAGTGGTTGGGAGAGTGTTGGAGTCTATTATTAAGGACGAGGTTTCAAGGCACTTGGAGACTAAAGATAAAATAAGTCAAAGTCAGCATAGTTTCTGTAAAGGGAAATCTTGCCTGACAAATCTGACAATTCTTCAAGGAAGTAGCAAGCAGGGTGGACAAAGGAGAGGCAGTGGATGTCATTTACTTGGATTTTTAGAAGGTGTTTGATAAGGTGCCACACATGAGGCTGCTTTATAAGATAAAATTCTGTGGCGTTACAGGAAAGATACTGACATGGATAGTGGAATGGCTGACAGGCAGGAGACAGTGAGTGAGAAAAAGGGGCCTTTTCTGGTTGGCTGCCAGTGACTAGCGGTGTTCTTCAGGGGTCAGTATTGGGTACGCTACTTTTCACATTTTTTGTCAATGTCTTAGTTAATAGAATTGATGGGTTTATGGCAAAGTTTGTGGATGATACAAAGATAGGTGGAGGGGTAGGTAGTGCTGAGGAAGCAATGCAATTGCAGCAGGACTTAGACAAATTGGAAGAATGGGCAAAAAGTGGCAGATGGACAGCGAGTACAGGGGTACAGTGTGTACAGGAGTTACAGAGATACAGGTGATACAGGGGTTACAGAGGTACAGGGTATACAGGGGTTACAGAGATACAGGTGATAGAGGGGTTACAGGAGGTACAGGTTATACAGGGGGTACGGGAAGTACACGGTGTACAGGGGTTACAAGAGGTACAGGTTATACAGGGGGTACAAGAGGTACACGGTGTACAGGGGTTACAGGAGGTACAGGTTATACAGGGGATACAGGAGGTACACAGTGTACAGGGGTTACAGGAGGTTCTTGAGTAGTCAGGGAGTCAAAGGTTACAGGGAGAAGGCAGGAGAATGGGGTTGAGAAGAACAGTAAGTCAGCCATGATGGAATGGTGGAGCAGAATCAATGGGCTGAATGGCCTAGTTCTGCTCCTGTGTCTGATGGTCTCATGTTCAGTGAGGATGAGCAGACTGAAACTTCTCCCTTTTCACTCCAAGCCAAAATACTGCTCTGGGCTCCATGACCACAAGGTTTCCTCTGGATGCACTCAGAGAAACAAATTAGTTAAATGCATTTATTCATATTTAAATATACTAAGATAATTTTTAATTTAATTAATCTAAATTAGGTACAAGATAATAAGAGGCACGAATAGAGAGGACAGCCAGAGACTTCTTTTCAGGGTAGAAATGGCTAATATGAGGGGTCATCATTTTCAGGTGACTGGAGGGAAGTATAGGGGTGATATCAGAGGTTGTTATTTACACAGAGTGGTGGGTTCATAGAACATCCTGCCAGGGTGCTGGTAGAGGCAGATACATCAAGGATCTGTAAGAGACTCTTCGATAGGCACATGGCTGAAAGAAAAATGGAGGTCTTTGTGGTAGAGAGGATAAGACTGAACTTGGAGTAAGTTAAAGGTTGGCACAATCTCGTAGGCTGAAGGGCCCTAATTGTGTTGTACTGTTCTAAAGTGATTCTCTCATAACCATTTCCTTCCTTTGAAATCAGTCCGGTTCAGTATGCCGAAATAGCGAAGTAGGCTGGATGGGACGGATGGCCTAATTCTGCTCCTGTGTCCTTTTGTATTAGTATGGCTTGAGAATGGTAGGAGATTTCCCAGCGGCTAAAAGGAAATTGGTGGGATAAGAGAGAAGTAGGAGTGTAATGAGCAGGATGCTCAGGGCAGAGGAATGTCCCTGAACAGACCGACAGGCGGCAGGACAAAGGGATTTCCCATGTGGTATCAGTGGGAATAACCTGCACAGAGCAGGTGCAAAGCCCGAATCCGAGGAAAGATTCAAAAGGTGAGGCTTAAGGTGTGATGCTTTACAGTGCTAGCAAACAGGGTTCAGCTCCTGTCACTGTCTGTACAGAGCTTACACACTCTCCCTGTGGCTGTGGGCTTCCAGAGTTGTACTGGTTAGTCACTGAGTTGTGGGCGTGCAATGCTGGTGTGGCAAACCTAGTGACATTTGCAGGCTATCCCCCAGCACAAATTCACACCGTGTTGGTCGTGGATGCAAACACCACATTTTATATACGTTCAATGTTTCAATGTGCATGTGACAAATAAAGCTAATCTTTTTTTTTCAAAAAAAATCCAGTGACACTGGGTAGAGTCCAGAAGAAGGTAGAAATCAAACGAGGCTCCGTAACCAGGGAACAATGAAATAATCAGAGCTGCACTAAATATGAGGTAAAATTATGGGATCAGGAAACATCGCAGTTACAGGAACAAATGTGTTTGAATTATCAGCCGACAGACTGGACAGCAATTGTCAGAAATGGAACAGATTGAATTTATGAGGTCACACCGGGGAGGGGCTGAGGTGTGCATCTGAACTGGGACTGGATTTTAGCAGCACTCCAGGATACTTCCCAGTTCCCTCAACTCCAGACTGAATCAGCGGAAAGGACGATGGAGAGAATGGACAGAAAATGTGGACAGTTAGCGGAGTGTCCTTTTCCTGACTGCTGTTCTGTTCCCCAAGAGTGGGCACTGGCCTCATTGTTATTTCTCATCTATATCAACGATCTGGACAAGAAGGTCAGGTAGTTTGCAGATGAGTAGGTGCTGTTGCAAATGCCATTTAACCCGGAAAAGTTCAATGTGCTGCATTTTGGAAAGCAGTTCAGGGTGGGACTTGCACAGTGAAGATTAAGATGTTTTAAAGATCATCTTTATTTGTCACACGCACATCGAAACATACAGTGAAATACGCAGTTTTGTGTGAACAGGCAACACAGTCTGAGGTTGTGGCAGCCCACAGTGTCACAATGCTTCCAGCACTAACATAGCATGTCCACAACCTAACCCATATGCCTTTGGAATGTGGGAGGAAACAGGAGCCTCCCAGAGAACCCCACGTGGTGATCACTGGTGCTGTAAATCACTGCACCAATCATTACCGAATAAAAGGGCCCTGGGCCATTTTGACATACAGAGTATCCAAACAGGACAAGTACTGATCCCCAGAAAATGGCATTGCAGGTAAAGGGAGTGGCGAAAAAGGGTTTTGGCACACTGACCTTCATCGGGGCAGAGCACAGAAGCTGGGATGCTATGCTGCAGTTGTACAAAATATTGCCACGGCCACATCTGGGATATTGTGTTCGGTTTTGGTCACCCTGCAATAAGAAAGAATGCAGAAGAGATTTCAAGATTCAAGATTGTTTAATGTCATTTTCAGTACACGTGTAAAGTAGAATGAAATAATTGTAACGTCATATCTGATCCAGCACAAAAAAACACACAAAAGATAAAGAACAAAACAATAATTAAATACACAATAAGTATGAATATATAAGATAGCTTACATACATAGATTGATTGTTGGCCCTAAAGTGACACTACGCACAGGAGTGTCTCTACATAAGGTGCACTGGACACTTATAACTGATTTTAACTGACATGTGGCTGTTGTGTTTTACTATTTATTGTTATGTTTATTATTTAGTGTTGCGTTTGTTATCTTATGATTGCACTGCCCCTGAGAAACGCTGTCTTATTCTGCCCTGCAGAGCTGATGTATGCTTAGAATGACAATAAAGTTTTTTGAATCTTTGAATCTTTGACTGACAGGAAATGATAAAGTAGTGGTGGTTGGGGGTGTGGAGGGGTGGGTCAGTGGGTGGAGGTGTTGATCAGCCTTACTGCTTGGGGAAAGTAACTGTTTCTGAGTCAGCTGGTCCTGGTGTGGATGCTACGTAGCCTCCTCCCTGATGGGAGTGGGACGAACAGTCCGGGGTCAGAGATGCTGCTGAGACTCAAGGGACCGAATTACGGAGAGGCTGAGCTGGTTGGGACTGCATTCATGGAAATGGAGATGAAGGAGGGAGCTATGTAAAATCATCCAGGGTAGAGACAGGTTTAATGTGCAGAGCCTTTTATCCCCAAGGTTGGGGGAGCTGGAGGGGAGAGACTTCATAGGAACCGGAGTGGAAACAGAAGGTGGTTGTGTATGGAACCTGCTAGAGGAAGTGGCTGAGGCAGGTGCCTTAACAATATTGAAATGGAATGTGGATAGGAAAGGTTTAGAGGGAAATGGGCCAAGCATGGGCAGATGAAATAAGTTTAGATGGGAATCTTGGGCTGAAGCTCTGGTTTCTGTGAGTATGACTCCCAGGTAAAAGGGAGAAAGAGTAGTGTGCTAGCTGTCTACTTTTGAAGGTTTTAACAATGAAGGAGGTTATTCACGGCTCCACCAATGATAGTCACAAGCCCATCTGCAAATGGAGGAGGGTTCTGCATGGAGCTATCAAGCCCATCCATAAAAACCTAGAACTACAGAAACTCCAAAAGAAGCTTTAGCGATCTGCTCCCTGGGAGAGGAAGGATCTTCACCTAGAACCCGTATGAAGACGTGTGGTGAAAATCGCAGGTCCGTGGAAGCCACAGGACCAATCAGGACTGAGGACTCTAGAGACCCGCTGTCGGTGGCCTATGGTCTGGAATATAGGGGCGATGTGCTTAAGAAGAAGATGACTCTGTCCTGCTGGATTGCCCACCTTTCTGCTGGATTTCTGTAATACCACCGAAACCACAAGCATAGATACCAATTAACAATGTGGAAATTTTCCACATACTGCATTCAACTCTGTCAGTTCCAAGCTTTTCATACGATCAAAAGAATCTCTCATTACAATTTTATACATAACATTTCATGAAAGATCTCCTGAAAGATTAAAGAGTTCACTCAACTTCCAGCTCCAAGCCTTCACCAGCCCATGAAGGGAACAGAAGCTGGTACTGTCTCTGCACTGTTTGTGTGTTCAAAAAGGTGTTCATAGCGTCTGGACTCAGCCAGCGAGGGAGTGACCTGCTGTTGTAGTGGCCAATGAAACAATTTATGCACTTTTTACATAGAACATTACAGCACAGTACAGGCCTTTCGACTCGCGATGTTGTGCCAGCCTTTTAACCTACTCCAAGATCAACCCAACCCTTCCCTCCCATATAGTCCTCCACTTTCCTTCCATACATGTGTATATCTAAGAGTCTCTTAAATGTACCTAATGTATCTGCTTCTACCATGAACCCCTTGTGGGATCTGACCATGGATCCCTTGAGGGATCAATAGATGTAGATCCCTTGAGGGTTGTATGGACATAGACCTCTTGTGGGATCTATGGACGTGGACTCCTTGAGGGAACTGTGGACAGACCCCTGAGAAATCTGTGATGTGAACCTCTTGTGGAATTTGTAGATGTGGACCTTTTGAGGGATGTGAACCATTTTCCAATTCTATCATTCTGTTAACCCTCCAAATCCTTCCCAAACAGTCAGCCAGCTTTATTTCAAAAGACAAACTGTCTTCTGATTCTCACAGCAATCCATACCTCGACACCTATCAGTATTGTAAAAGGCTGCCATTCAGATGTCACCAAAATACAGACTCCACTGAGATTGGGGCTAGACCTAGTTACTTTTTAAGTTCGTAGGGATGGTTCTCGGGACAGCAAAGAAGTTAGGAGTCAGGTTAAGTTTAGGGACAATGATGTGGGGAAGTTAGTGGTCGGAATATGGATTTGGATTAGGGACAATGATGTGGGTAAATTAGAGGTCGGAATATGGATTAGGGTTAGGGACAATGATGTGGGGAAATTAGAGGTCGGATACGGATTACGGTTAGGGCCAATGATGTGGGGAAATTAGAGGTCGGATATGGATTAGGGTTAGGGACAATGATGTGGGGAAGTTAGAGGTTGGAATATGGATTAGGATTAGGGACAATGATGTGGGTAAATTAGAGGTCGGAATATGGATTAGGGTTTGGGACAATGATGTGGGAGGTTAGAGGTCGGAATATGGATTAGGATTATGGACAATGATGTGGGTAAATTAGAGGTCGGAATACAGATTAGGGTTAGGGACAATGATGTGGGGAAGTTAGACGTCGGATATGGATTACAGTTAGGGACAATGATGTGGGGAAGTTAGAGGTTGGATACGGATTAGGGTTGGGGACAATGATGTGGGGAAGTTAGAGGTCGGAATATGGATTAGGGTTAGGGACAATGATGTGGGTATGTTAGAGGTTGGAATATGGATTAGGGTTAGGGACAATGATGTGGGGAAGTTAGAGGTCAGATACGGATTACGGTTAGGGACAATGATGTGGGGAAGTTAGAGGTCGGAAAATGGATTAGGGTTAGGGACAATGATGTGGGGAAGTTAGAGGTCAGATACGGATTACGGTTGGGGACAATGATGTGGGGAAGTTAGAGGTCGGATACGGATTAGGGTTCGGGACAATGATGTGGGGAAGTTAGAGGTCGGAAAATGGATTAGGGTTCGGGACAATGATGTGGGGAAGTTAGAGGTCGGATACGGATTTGGGTTAGGGACAATGATGTGGGGAAGTTAGAGGTCGGAAAATGGATTAGGGTTAGGGACAATGATATGGGGAAGTTAGAGGTCGGAATATGGATTAGGGTTAGGGACAATGATGTGGGGAAGTTAGAAGTCGGATACGGATTAGGGTTAGGGACAATGATGTGGGGAAGTTAGGGTTCGGAATATGGATTAGGGTTAGGGACAATGATGTGGGGAAGTTAGAGGTCGGATACGGATAACGGTTAGGGACAATGATGTGGGGAAGTTAGAGGTCGGATACGGATTAGGGTTCGGGACAATGATGTGGGGAAGTTAGAAGTCGGAAAATGGATTAGGGTTCAGTACAATGATGTGGGGAAGTTAGAGGTCGGAAAATGGATTAGGGTTAGGGACAATGATATGGAGAAATTAGAGGTCGGAATATGGATTAGGGTTAGGGACAATGATGTGGGGAAGTTAGAGGTCGGAATATGGATTAGGGTTAGGGACAATGATGTGGGGAAGTTAGCGGTTGGAATATGGATTAGGGTTAGGGACAATTATGTGGGGAAGTTAGAGGTCAGATACGGATTACGGTTAGGGACAATGATGTGGGGAAGTTAGAGGTTGGAATATGGATTAGGATTAGGGACAATGATGTGGTTAAATTAGAGGTTGGAATATGGATTAGGGTTCGGGACAATGATGTGGGGAAATTAGAGGTCGGAATATGGATTAGGATTAGGGACAATGATGTTGGTAAATTAGAGGTTGGAATACGGATTAGGGTTAGGGACAATGACGTGAGGAAGTTAGAGGTCGGATATGGATTAGGGTTAGGGACAATGATGTGGGGAAGTTAGAGGTTGGATACGGATTAGGGTTGGGGACAATGATGTGGGGAAGTTAGAGGTCGGAATATGGATTAGGGTTAGGGACAATGATGTGGGGATGTTAGAGTTTGGAATATGGATTAGGGTTAGGGACCATGATGTGGGGAATTTAGAGGTCGGATATGGATTACGGTTAGGGACAATGATGTGGGGAAGTTAGAGGTCGGAATATGGATTAGGGTTTGGGACAATGATTTTGGGAAGTTAGAAGTCGGAATATGGATTAGGGTTAGGGACAATGATGTGGGTAAATTAGAGGTCGGAAAATGGATTAGGGTTAGGGACAATGATGTGGGGAAGTTAGAGGTCGGAATATGGATTAGGGTTAGGGACAATGATGTGGGGAAGTTAGAGGTCGGAATACAGATTAGGGTTAGGGACAATGATGTGGGGAAGTTAGAAGTCGGATATGGATTAGGGTTAGGGACAATGATGTGGGGAATGTAGAGGTCGGATACGGATTTGGGTTAGGGACAATGATGTGGGGAAGTTAGAGGTCGGAATATGGATTAGGGTTAGGGACAATGATGTGGGGAAGTTAGAAGTCGGATACGGATTAGGGTTAGGGACAATGATGTGGGGAAGTTAGGGTTCGGAATATGGATTAGGGTTAGGGACAATGATGTGGGGAAGTTAGCGGTTGGAATATGGCTTAGGGTTAGGGACAATTATGTGGGGAAGTTAGAGGTCGGAATATGGATTAGGGTTAAGGACAATGATGTGGGGAAATTAGAGGTCGGAATACGGATTAGGATTAGGGAAGTGGATGAATTAGAGGTCAGGGCTCCACTCCATGCTCCATATTCGGAGTCCAGCAACATGGATGGGTGATGATGCACATCTGTGGAATTTTTTTCCAGAGGCAGCTGTGGAGGCCAGGTGTTTATGTATATTTACGGTAATAAGTTGATGGGTTCTTTATTAGTCAGGGCGTGAAGGGATAAGGGGAGAAGGCAGGAGACTGGGGCTGAGAGGAAAATTGGATCGACCATGAAGAAATGACAGAGTAGACTCGATGGGCCTAATGGCCTAATTCTGCTCCTATAATTTATGGTGTTATGGACATCCGCAGTCAAGGCTTCCAATACGCGCTTCGAAGGCCTGCACTCTGGACATCGCTGCCGTGCTCTGCTCTGCTCTCGTAGGCTGGCACTGTGGACGTGGGATGAAGAACATCTAGAGTCTAAACCTCCATTCCGCATTAGTCGTAGATGTTGGGCTGTCCCGAGTTTCGATGTGTCCGAGCGAGCACGAGGCGTCAGAATCAGGTTTATTATCACCGGCATGTGACGTGAAATTTGTTAACTTAGTAGCAGCAGTTCAATGCAATACATAATATAGAAGAAAAGAAATAAAATAATAATAATAATAATAAATAAATAAATCTTATTCAGTATGCTTTATACAGTATATGTGCATTGAATAGATTAAAAATCACGCAAAAAACAGAAATACTATATATTAAAAAAAGTGAGGTAGTGTCCAAGGGTTCAATGTCCATTTAGGAATCGGATGGCAGAGGGGGAGAAGCTGTTCCTGAATCACTGAGTGTGTGCCTTCAGGCTCCTGTACCTCGTTCCTGATGGTAAGAGTGAGAAAAGGGCATGAGGAAGCACGATGGCCGATCGGTCGGCTCACTTGGTGTTTGAGTCCCATCATTGGTAATTCAGATTCATTACTGAGGTTTGGAAACAGAATATTCATCGGACATCCTGAAGTTGAGGAGGCTGGAGGCCTGAGCTGGAGTTGGAAGTAGATGAGTGGGTGGAGGGGACGGAGGGAATGGGCTTCGTTTGTTGCTTGTTGTATCCTGTGCCGCTCTGCCGTGCATTGTGGGAATGTTATGTTGGCGTTGGAATGTGTGGCAATACTTGTGGGCTGCCCCCAGCCCATCCTCGAGTGCGTTGGCTGTTAACGCAAACAACGCATTTTGCTGTATGTTTCCATGTACATGTGATAAGTAAATCTGAATCCAAATCTGAATCTCTCCCGTCATTCCATTCCTGAACTTAAAAACGCCTGACGAGAAGAGGGTGGGGTTTAAGCAGCCCCTGCCGTTGGGGAATGATTACAGCGTTGCCAGAAAATGAAGCAGATTGCTGTTGTGGCATAAAAAAGCGAAGCACCCTTCGCTGAACTTTAAGGCACCAAATTCCTTTCTCGGCTGGTCACTGGGGCAACCAGTGCTTGCTGCCACACGATTCTGTAAACAATCGCAGGAGGTTGAAAACATATTAAAAGAAAATCAGAATTCTACTCCGTCATTGAGGAAAGTTAGAAGGGGAGGCATGTTTATTGGAACCAGGTCTGCACACACCCAGAACGACGTGAATACAGTATTTGTACTGAGAGCAAATTAGACGCTCGCATCTCTCCTCTCGACCCCCTCCAGCACTATTTTCTGAATGCCTCCCTTGCTGCTGTGTAACTAATCCTCCTGCGGAAGCTCTATGGGTCTTTGTGCGCCTCTGGATTTAAGATCAAGCTCAAGAGAGACATGTTGGCCCTGGCTGGCTATCAATTACAGCCCTGCGGCGGTTCAGGTCACAGGACTGGCTGTGACATTCAATCACCTTTGTGATTCAGCTGCTGGATGTGGGATATTTCTCCATCAACAAAAGGTAGCAATCAGTGACTTTAAATTTCAGCAGAGGTCACACACCAGCAGCTAGATGCCACGGAAAGGTCATTAGCCGTTTAAATTAAGCTTGGCACTGATCTCAGGCCTGCCTTTGTTTCATACTAATTTGGAAAGGCAGAGATATGCTGTCAGTGGGAATGAATCAGAACTGGGACCTAATCAAGCTGCCATCATCTGCTCCTCCTGGCCGCTGCCTGGGGCTCATTTCTGAGGAGATGAAGATGATGACGAGCCCTTCAGTTTGTCTGAAAGCAGCAGAGATGGGCGGGGGGGGGGGGGAGGCTGGAGAAGTCCAGGAAGAGCCACAGGCCTCAGAGGTATCCTGTGACTCTCTGCTAGGGGGAGAAACAGAGGCACATTCACTTCACTCTTCAGAAACAGAGCTGATAGCCAGAGGCACACAAAGGATGTGAAATGAAGAAATCTGAGGTGAAAATGAAGAGAAAAATAGGTTAAAATTACATTCCTTTTCTCGCAGTATCCTACAAGTAAAAGCACCTCATTTCAGCACTGTAAAGAAGGGCAAAATAGCCCATCAACATCCACAATCCACTTGGTCAGAATTGCGTTTAGTATCACTAGCACATGTTGTGAAATTTGTTATTCTGCAGCAGCAGTACAATGCAGTACATGATAATAAAAAAACACAATAAATTAGTGCAAAAAGAGAGGGAAATAAATAGTGAGATAGTGTTCATGGGTTCATTGTCCATTCAAAAATCGGAAAGCAGAGGGGAAGAAGCTGTTCCTGAAACATTGAGTGTGTGTCTTCAGGCTTCTGAACATCCTCGCTGATGGTAGTAATGAGAAGAGAGCATGCCCTGGGTGATGGGGGTCCTTAGCAACAAATGCCACCTTCAATGCCAGGGCTGCTAGTGCCCATGATGGAGCTGGCAGAGTTTACAACTTCCTGCGGCTTTTTCCAATCCTGTGCAGTGGTTTCCCCCCACCCCCATACCAGATGTTGATGCAGCCAGTCTGAATGCTCTCCACAATAGCGTACTGGTATGGAGGGGTCACTGCACCTACCTCAAGGTGCTGGCCACGAGGTGGTTGAAGGAGGTTTTGTTCAGCATCAAACGCCACGGGCTCTGTCAACCTTGTCAGCAGGCTGTCTGGTCTCATTTTGTAAACAATGAACATCAGTGAGGAAAAAGGCGGCTATACACATCCACAACCATAATGGCACCATGGTAGCGAAGAGGTTATTGTGACAGCTCAAGGCTTTCCGGAATTCAGAGTTCAGTTCCTTCTCCCGATAACCATGTGGGTTTCCTCTGGGTTCTTCAGTTTCCCCTCACAGTCCAAAGAGGTACTGATTAGTAGGCTAATTGGTCATTACAAATTGTCCTGTTAGGGTTAAATTGGTGGGTTGCTGGGCTCGCTGGGGTTGTTCAATAGTTTCTATAGGAACATTTAATGTCAGAGAAATGTATACAATATACATCCTAAAATTCTTTTTCTTCACAAACATCCACGAAAACAGAGGAGTGCCCCAAAGAATGACTGACAGTTAAACGTTAGAACCCCAAAGCCCCCTCCCATGCACAAGCAGCAGCAAAGCAATGACCCCACCTCCCCCACCAATAAAAAACATCAGCCACCCCCCAACGAGCACTCAATTGTAAGGCAAAGCATCAATAAAGACACAGACTTGCAGTACCCCAAAGACTACTGGTTCACCCTGTAATTTGACGAACCACAGGCTCTCTCTCTCTCCCTAATAAGGGAAAAAGAGGTGTCCCCATTTCACAGCAAGGAGGGAGATATAAAACAACTCGCTGATTTATGGTGTTAAAAGTCTGTTCTGTTGCTTCTTCCGAGCTCTGTGCCCAAAGAACTCGGGTCTCTGGGCACACAGCCAGCAGCCAGCTCGCTGCTTTCGATCTTCCGTGTACTCCCATGACACATTAGGTGGTGGCACCGACCTCGAATCCACCCGCCTCCAAAACCAGGAAAATCCAGCACCCTGAAGGTGCGCTGGTCTTCCAGACCGTGTCCTTGGTATATCAAATATCGACCGGTCATGAGACCCCGAGAGCAGGTCCCATTCCCACAAAGAACCGAAATCAGCGTGTAACTCCAGGTCAGGGTCTTCAAAAGAGCAATGAAAGGGGAAAAAGGAGATATCAAAGATAGAAGTGGAGCTGTTTCCAAAGATGCAAGCAAAGGAATTGCCATTAGGCACCGTCATCCTCCGCACTGTATCTCTAAATAAAATAAAATTAATAAACTGCAAGAAACTTGAACATTAATGAAAATATAAACCAGGAATTGGCCAACGGAGTCAGGGACTATGGCTACAAATCTTCTGAAATGGGTGGCTAAGGGAAAGGACGGACCTGAATTCACCCCACAACCCTTCTCACCTCTAACTATCCCCCTCCCATCTCCAAGAAATCCAGGATTACTTTGAGTGAACACAAGAGATTCTGCAGATGCTGGAAATCCAGAGCAACACACACAAAACACTTGAGGAACTCAGCATCTAAGGAGGGGAAAGCACAGTTGATATTTCGGGCCAAGACCCTTCATCAGGACTGGAAAGGAAGAGGGAAGATGCCAGAATAAGAAGGTCCAGAAGGGGACTGAGGACAAGCTGGAAGGTGGTAGGTGAAGCCAGGTGAGTGGGAGATGGGGAATGAAGTAAGAAGCTGAGAGGTTATAGGTGGAAATGGTAAAGGGATGGAGAGGAAGGAATCTCTTAGGAAAGGAGAGCGGACCATGGGAGAAAGATAATGAAGAAAGGCACCGGGGGGTGGTGGCGGGGCGATAGGCAGGTGAGGAGAAGAGGGAGGATTCCCAGTATCTTACTTTGACTGAGATGCTGAGCATAATCCATTCTTAGCACAGGACAGAATGTGGTTCCAAATATATTTCTCAAAGCAACAATACTCTGAGCAAACGTGGGCAGCACTGTATGTAGTGGTCAGTGCAACAACTTGCAGCACCAGAGATCGGTGACCAGGGTCCAATTCCCTCTGCTGTCTGTAAGGGTTTGTATGCTCCCTCATGACCACATATGTTTCCCATGTGCTCTGGTTTCCCTCCACATTCCAATGATGTAGGGGTTAGGATTAATAAATTGTGGACATGCTATGCGGGCACTGGAAGTGTGATATTTGTGAGCTGCCCCCAGAACATCGTCCAACTGTGCTGGTTGTTGATGCTAACGACACATTTCACTGTGTGTTTCAATTGATGTACATACTTGTTGACAAATAAAGCTAATCTTTGAGCTTTTTAAACTAAAATACACACACTATAAAATATAAAAACACACTCTAGTTCCTTCAGTCATGACACAGATGAAGTTTCCTGGGTTATGAAACATTTCAAGCCACCAGTAGAGATAGTGAGCTCATCTGTTTCACTCATGATAGAAAGGAAGAAAGATTTGTTTCATTTTTCCATACACGATGTGAAACATGATGTTTTGCAGCAGCAGTGCATTACAAAGATATGAAATCACTATAAATTGCAAATAGTGCAATAAAAGGAACAACTGGGTGGTGTTCATGGGTTCAATGTCCATTCAGAAATCTGATGGTAGAAGGGAAGAAACTGTTCCTAGATGGTTGAGTGTGGATCTCCTCCCTGATGGTAGCAATGCGAAGAGGGCATATCGCAAATGCTGAGGGATGCTTAATGCTGAATACAGCCTTCTTGAAGCACCACTTCCTAAAGAAATTGTTGAGGTAAGTACATTAACGTCATTTAAAAGACATTTGGACAGATACATGGATAGGAAGGGCTTAGAGAAGGGGTTCCCAATATTTTTTATGTCATGGTCACCTAACATTAATCAAGGGGTGCATGGACCCCAAGTTGGGAACCCCTGGTTTAGAGGGATATGTGTCAAACATGGGTAAGTGGGACTAGCTTGGTTGGCAGACATTTTTCGCAAAGGGTCAGTTCATGTGCTGGTCGAATCAATGATCCCAAGAACTGATGAATAATCAAAGAAAAAGACTTGACTGAAATAAATGTTGCACAGAGCAGTGTAAACTGTGGTTAAAGAGGAAAGTCAAAATCTTCTATAGATGCTATAGATATAGAGAGTAAGTTAGGGTTTTTGTCTTTGGAGCAAAGGAGCATGAGAGACAACTTACCTAGGCTGTATAAGATAAGAGAGATTGATAGATAGATTAGGCATGGATAGAGTGGACAGCCAGCACCTTTATCCCGAGAGGAAATGGCTAATACATGAGGGCATCATTTTAAGGTGATTGGAGGAAAGTATGGCGGGGGGATGTCAGTGGTAGATTTTTTACACAGAGTGGTGGGTGAGTGGAATGGGCTGCCGGGGGTGGTGGGAGAGACAGATACATTAGAGACATTTAAGAGACTCTTAGATAGGCACATGGATGAAAGAAAAAATGGATGGCAATGTGAGAGGGCAGGGTTAGGTTGATCTTGGAGTACATTAAAAGACTGGTACATCATTGTGGACTGACAGGAAATGATAAAGTAGTGGTGGTTGGGGGTATGGAGGTGGGTTAGTGGGTGGAGGTGTTGATCAGCCTTACTGCTTGGGGAAGATAACTGTTTTTGAGTCTGGTGGTCCTGGCGTGAATGCTATGTTGCCTCCTCCCTGATGGGAGTGGGACAAACAGTCCATGAGCAGGGTGGGTGGGACCCTTCATGATGTTGGGGAGGTTTCAAGTTAATAATGAGGGCTAGCGCTATGGACCGTGGGAAGGAAACCTGGAGACCGGGGGACAGTACCACCCCCCATTGGGCAGAGTGAAATTTAATCTACAAGAGTTTCATTTAATCATTTAGGGAGAGCTCACAGAACAAGAGAAAGTGAAAGACGGGGACACTTGAGTGCATATCCACAACTCCCTGAAGGTAGTACCTTAAGCAGATAAGGTGTTCCAGGAGGACCGCGGCATGTTTGTATTCTGTCCCCTGGCCAGGAAGGCAAGGGCAAACAGTTCATGCTGAACCCGCAGCTTGATAGTATCTGCATCCCGAGAGGGTCACGGTCAATTAGAAGAAGGTATTTCCAGATACAATGAGGCAAATGGTTCCCCTTTTGTGGCATAAACTGCTGCCCCAAAGGCGCTCAGAAAATCTGAGGCATCCTCTCTCTCTGTCCGTGTGTCTCTCTCTCTCTGTCCCTCTCTCTCTCTCCCCCACCCATCTCCCTCTCTCTCTCCATTTCTTTCTCTCTCCCTCTCTTCCCCCCTCTGTCTGTCTCTCTCTCTCTCTCACCTCTCTCACTCTGTCCCTCTCTGGTCCTCTTTCTCTCTCTCTTTCCCTGTCTTTCTGTCTCTCCCTCTCTTACCCCTTTCCTTCTCTCTCTCACACACACACAAATTCTTTCAAATGGTGCACACACTTCCCTTGTGCTCTGTACAACACAGACACTGAAATACAGCCCAAACTGATATATAAAGTACTGAATGAGCACTCAAAATGAGATAACTTTAGGAGTAGACATCACCTATAGGCTGTCCTGGTCCAATCACATTGACACCATGGGCAATGTAGTATAAGAGTATATTTGATGTAGTATATCAATGTAGTATATTTGAGTATAAGAGCAAAGAGGTCCATCTGCAGCTGTACAGGGCCCTGGTGAGACCACACCTGGAGTACTCTGTGCAGTTTTGGTCTCCAAATTTGAGGAAGGACATTCTTGCTATTGAGGGAGTGCAGCGTAGGTTCACGAGGTTAATTCCCAGGACGGCGGGACTGTTATATGTCGAAAGATTGGAGCGACTGGGCTTGTATACTCTGGAATTTAGAAGGCTGAGAGGGGATCTTATTGAAACATACAAGATTATTAAGGGATTGGACACGCTGCAGGCAGGAAGCATGTTCCCGCAGATGGGTGAGTCCAGAACCAGAGGCCACAGTTTAAGAATTAGGGGTAGGCCATTTAGAACGGAGTTGAGGAAAAACTTTTTCACCCAGAGAGTGGTGGATGTATGGAATGCTCTGCCCCAGAAGGCTGTGGAGGCCAAGTCTCTGGATGCTTTCAAGAAAGAGATGGATAGAGCTCTTAAAGATGGCGGAATCAAAGGTTATAGGGATAAGGCAGGAACTGGATACTGATTGTGGATGATCAGCCATGATCACAGTGAATGGCGGTGCTGGCTCGAAGGGCCGAATGGCCTACTCCTGCACTTATTGTCTACTGTCTATTGTCTATTGACAAGGGGGCTTAGCAACGCTTCTACCTTCTCAGAAGGCTAAAGTATCCTCCTTGACTCTCACCAATCTTCGTCAATGCACCACAGAGAGGGTCCCATCTGAATGGTGTGGCAACTGCTCTGCCCGTCACCACAGGACACCGCAGAGAGTTGTGGACACAGCTCAGCACATCACGGAAACCAGCCTCCCCTCCATGGACTCTGTCTACACTTCTCACTGCCTCAGTAAAGCAGCCAGCAGAATCAAAGACCCCACCCACCAAAGATGTTCTCTCCTCTCCTCTCTCCCATCGGGCAGAGGATACAAAAGTCTGAAAGCACATACCACCGGGCTCAAGGACAGTTTCTATCCTGTTGTAATCAGCCACTGAATGGTTCCCTCATGTGGTAAGATCTTGGCCTCACAATCTACCTCTTTAAGACCTTGCACCTTATTGTCTGTCTGCACAGCACCTTCTCTGTAACTGCATTACTTCATTCTGCATTAGACCATAAGGCATGGAAGCAAAATTAGTCCATTCAGCCAATTGTGTCTGCTCCACCTGGCTGAGTTATCCTCTACATCGGTGAAACCCAACGCAGATTGGGGGACCGCTTCGTCAAGCACCTCGGCTCCGTCTGCCACAACAGACAGGATCTCCCAGTAGCCACCCACTTCAACTCTGCTTCCCACTCCCATTCAGATATGTCCATACGTGGCCTCCTCTACTGCTATGATGAGGCTAAACTCAGGTTGGAGGAGCAACACCTCATATACCGTCTAGGTAGTCTCCAGCCCCTTGGTATGAACATAGAATTCTCCAACTTCCGGTAATTCCCTCCCCCTCCCTTGCTCTATTTCTATGTCACTCTGCCCCCTCCCCCAGCTGCCTATCACCTCCCTCATGGTTCTGCCTCCTTCTACTACCCATTGTGTTTTCCCCTATTCCTTCTTCACCTTTCCTGCCTGTCCCCTCCCTGCCTCCCCTCCTCCACCCCTTTATCTTTCCCCTTACTGGTTTTTCACCTGGAACCTACCAGCCTTCTCCTTCCCACCCTCCCCCCACCTTCTTTATAGGGTCTCTGCCCCTTCCCTCCTCAGTCCTGACGAAGGGTTCCGGCCCGAAACGTCGACTCATCGTTTCCACGGATGCTGCCCGACCTGCTGAGTTCCTCCAGCGTGTTGTGAGTGTGGCTGAGTTATCATCCCTCTCAACCCCATTCTCCTGCCTTCTCCTTGTAACCTTTCCTTTGATGCTCTGACTTATCAACTTCCACTTTGGATATAACTAATGACCTGGACTCCACAGCCATCTATGGCATTGAATTCCACAGATTTACCATACACATGTACACTGTCAAACAAAACAATGTTCCTCTGGACGGAAGTGCATAACACAGTACATAATAGCTTACATACAGCACGTAGAGTAATATTACTATAAATAATAAGGCGTATGTAGGGTACAGGTTAAAAAAAACAGTATAATGCTGCTGGCACTTGATACGTGATGAGACCTGTGTAGTGACAGGGAATTCAGTAGTCTCGCGGCCTGAGGGAAGAAGCTGTTTCCCGTCCTAACAGTTCTTGGCATAATACAACAGTACATTCTGCCTGGTGGTACAGGGTCAAAGAGTTTGTTGGATGGATGGGAGGGATCATTGACAATGCCAAGGGCCCTGCGTACACAGCGCTCCTGATAAATGTGTCTAACGGGGGGAAAAGAGACCCTGATGAGACCTGGGTTGTGGCAGGGAGTTCAGTCTCATTCACACTGACTTTTGGTCAACCCTCAGGATACTGAAATACTTCCAGTGCTTCATGAAAGCTTCCCAAAACTGATAAGAAATGGGAGGGTCAACTTAAGGATGAGACTCAACCACAAAGAATTCTTGGCACCTTTTAAGGCAACACTCAAAAGAGCTTTGTTAGAGCAGGATGCCTACAAAAACAATCTTCATCTTGTGAGTGTAATTGATTTTCAGACAAGCTGCCACAAGCTGTTCTGAAACGATAGTGATAGGTCTGGTATCAGTGAGTGAAACACTATAGTGATGGGTCTGATATCTGTGTGTGATGCAAATGTTGTAATCATAACTGTAATGTGGAAAAGTGAATGCCGTGGCATTTTAGGTGAATGTCTGGCTATCCCTCCCACTGCCATCCCCAGCTCAGTTACCTGCGGTCATGGTGAATACAGCCTGCATTTCTTGCATGGGCCGGTTGCTGCAAGGGCCATGAGGTTTGTGTATCGCTTCTTCACCTGTGGGGGCTCCTGCCCTTGCATTGGTGAAGGAGAACACAGCAACTCTGCCAGCCTCTGATCAAAGTTCAAAGTAAATTTATTATCAAAGTACAAATATGTCACTGTAGACAAGCCTGAGATTTATTTTCTTGCAGTCATTCACAGTAGAACAAAGAAATGCAATAGAATCAATGAAAAACTACACACAAAGACTGACAAACAACCAATGGGCAAAAAGTATACAAACTATGTAAACATTAAAAATTAGTAAATAAATAATAGTGAGAACATGAGATGAAAAGTCCTTGAAAGTGAGTCTATAGGTTGTGGGAACAGTTCATTGCTGAAGTGAGTGAAGTTGATTGAAGTTATCCTCTCTGGCTCAGGACCCTAACGATTGAGGGTAATAATTGTTCCTGAACCTGGTGGTACCTCTTTCCTGATGGCATCAGCAAGAAGAGAGCTTGGCCTGTGTGGTGGGGCTCCTGTATGATAGATGCTGCTTTCCTGTAATAGCACACCTTGTAGATATGGTCAGTGGTGAGGAGGGCTTTCCTGTGTTGGACTGGCAGTGTCCACTACTTTTTGTAGGATTTTTCATTCAAGGGTATTGGTGTTTCCATACCAAGGACATCTGCAGAAGTTTGTCAAAGTTTTCGATGACATACCAAATTTGTGCAAGCTTCTAAGAAAGTGAGGTCGCTGTCGAGATGGATCTCTGTCTTAATCTAATCTGTTGAGCCGATTCTCTGTTTTAATCTAATGGTCGTGGATTAACTGCAAAAAAACAGAAAGATAACACACATAGGCACAGAGATAGAAAATATCCTCCGTGTTTAACTACACACAGTATCAAGGAGAAGGCAGATCAACTTTATTTACCAGTTACAAGTTTAATTGTCATTCGACCATACACATGAATATACCCAAACGAAACAGTGTTTTTCCAGGGCCAAAGTGCAAAACAGAACCAAGGGTCAGACACCGCATATGGTTACAAAAGCATAAAATATACAGTCACAAAAAATCTCGCCCAAGTGTCATGGCCTGTAGATTCATAGTGCATGGGATGTTGTCCTGGAGCCATGCTTCAGCAAGACTGAGCCGCAGCAATTCCTCATCTCGTACTGGGTTAGCCACAGATGAACACAATCCAGCTTGCCTTCCACTAAGTAAACACTCGGTGTTCAAATACAGCTAAAACACTTACATGTATTAGGAATTTGCTATGGTGTGAAACAACATTCAACACTTATAAAGAATAAATAATTATAGAAAAATAAAGTTAGATCAAAATGTGCATAAATACAACCAGAGGGTTCCTGTACTGTGGAAGACATCCTGCCTCGTCCCTGTGCCGAAGATGCCGTGCCCCAGCAGCCTCAATGACTACAGACCGGTGGCATTGACCTCCCACATCATGAAGACCCTGGAGAGACTTGTTCTGGAGCTGCTCCGGCCTCTGGTCAGGCCACACTTAGACCCACTCTAGTTCGCCTACCAGCCCCGACTAGGAGTTGAGGATGCCATCGTCTACCTGCTGAACCGTGTCTACGCCCACCTGGACAAGCCAGCGAGCACTGTGAGGGTCATGTTTTTTGACTTCTCCAGTGCGTTCAACACCATCCGCCCGGCTCTGCTGGGGGAGAAGCTGACAGCCATGCAGGTGGATGCTTCCCTGGTGTCATGGATTCTTGATTACCTCACTGGCAGACCACAGTACGTGTGCCTGCAACACTGTGTGTCCGACAGAGTGATCAGCAGCACTGGGGCTCCACAGGGGACTGTCTTGTCTCCCTTTCTCTTCACCATTTACACCTCGGACTTCAACTACTGCACAGAGTCTTGTCATCTTCAGAAGTTTTCTGATGACTCTGCCATAGTTGGATGCATCAGCAAGGGAGATGAGGCTGAGTACAGGGCTACGGTAGGAAACTTTGTCACATGGTGTGAGCAGAATTATCTGCGGCTTAATGTGAAAAAGACTAAGGAGCTGGTGGTAGACCTGAGGAGAGCTAAGGTACTGGTGACCCCTGTTTCCATCCAGAGGATCAGTGTGGACATGGTGGAGGATTACAAATACCTGGGGATACGAATTGACAATAAACTGGACTGGTCAAAGAACACTGAGGCTATCTACAAGAAGGGTCAGAGCCGTCTCTATTTCCTGAGGAGACTGAGGTCCTTTAACATCTGCCGGACGATGCTGAGGATGTTCTACGAGTCTGTGGTGGCCAGTGCGATCATGTTTGCTGTTGTGTGCTGGGGCAGCAGGCTGAGGGTAGCAGACACCAACAGAATCAACAAACTCATTCGTAAGGCCAGTGATGTTGTGGGGATGGAACTGGACTCTCTCACGGTGGTGTCTGAAAAGAGGATGCTGTGTAAGTTGCATGCCATCTTGGACAATGTCTCCCATCCACTACATAATGTACTGGGTGGGCACAGGAGTACATTCAGCCAGAGACTCATTCCACCGAGATGCAGCACAGAGTGTCATAGGAAGTCATTCCTGCCTGTGGCCATCAAACTTTACAACTCCTCCCTTGGAGGGTCAGACACCCTGAGCCAATAGGCTGGTCCTGGACTTATTTCATAATTTACTGGCATAATTTACATATTACTATTTAACTATTTATGGTTCTATTACTATTTATTATTCATGGTGCAACTGTAATGAAAACCAATTTCCCCCAGGATCAATAAAGTATGACTATGACTATGTATTTATAATGTAAGCCACATTATAGAAAGTGGTTTAAAGTAACAGAGGTAACAGATAGAGGGGGCGGGGGAGCTAACTAAAATGGTTGATCAGATTAACTGCCTGGAGAAAGAAACTTTTAAAATGGCATGAAGCTTTTCATTTTTTTAGCCCTTTAGTGCTTTCTAGTGTTATTGTAGTTTAACTACGGTTCCCTTTGGTATTTCAAGTGCTGACTGAATCCTAATACATTCGTGTCCTTGATTAGCCTTATTGCTTCCTGTGGTAAGAGAATTGTAAAGTCATTCTTGTAAAGAAAGCTTTCAAACATCTGCCCTAAATATGCTCTTCAGAATGTTGACTGTTCACCTCTAACAGTTGGTATATTGCATGGGTTCCCTTTTTTATTTGGTTTTAATTGTATGCAGTTCTGTTAGAATGGAAATGTTGCTGTAACCAGACAATAGAACAAAGAATAATATTTATCCAAGTACAATACTGTGCAAAAGTCTTTGGCACATATATATCACTATGGTGCGCAAGGCCTTTGCACAGTATTGTCGTAATTTTATATACTGCACTGTACTGCTGCCACAAAAACAAACAAATTTATGTGAATGAAAATAAGCGTGATTCTGATATGGGTCTCTATTGTGGACTGAGAGTGGGAAAGAGGCAGGGAGGGGGAAGTCGTGATAGGGAAAAAGGGAAGGAAAAGGGGAGGGAGTGGGAAGCACCAGAGGGACATTCTGTAAACTCAATTGTTTGGAATCAAGTGACCTTGCCTGGTGTCTCAGGGCTGGGTGTGTCTGCACCCGAGTCATCCCCTGCCCCTGGCACTCCTCCTCTGCCACCTGTCCCACACCCCTCCCGCTGCACTCCACCTTCACCATTACCAACATCCTTTGCTCCTAGCAGATTTACAAACTCGCTCTCTGCTCCACAATGACAAATACAGTACATGTAAAAGTCTGAGGCAGCTTAGCTGTGTACTGTATATACCACTGCACAGTACTGCATCCATGTATCCAGTGCGGGTGCTACAACAGCACAGCAGTTAGTGTAATGCTTTACAGAACCAGTGACTGAGTAATTGGAGTCCAATTGCCACTACTGTCTGTAAAGAGTTGTAAAGTGTTGGGTGTATTCTTTCATTGATTCTATCAGGGTTATTGGGTTTACTGACTATGCCCACAAGAAGACAAATCTCAGGGTTGTAAATGGTGACAAATATATAGTCTGATAATAAATTTGCTTTGAACTTTGATCTCGTGGGTTTCCTCTGGGTTATGTATGGGTTAGGGTGGGTGCCAGAAACATGGCAAAATTTGCTGGCTGCCCCCAGCACATCCCTGGACTGTGCTGGCCGTTGACACTAAGGACTCATTCCACTGAATGTTTTGATATTTCGATGTACATGTGACAAATATAATTAATCTTTACCTTTACATAGAACATTAACATAGAACAGCACAGGAACAGGCCATTCAGCCCACAATATTGTGTCAAATCAGCTAAAAAGCAAATCATAAACCCCCAAACACTAATCCCCCCTACCCACACAATGTCTTTATCCCTCTATCATCCTCACATCCAAGTGCCTATCTAAATGTCTCTTAAAAGCCTCTAATATATTTGCCTCTACCACCATACCAGGCAGTGCATTCCAGGCATCCACCACTCTGGGTAAAAAACACTTACCCCTCACATCTCCTTTGAACCTACCTACCCCCTCTCACCTTCAATGCATGCCCTCTGGTATTAGACATTTCAACCCTGGGGAACAGTTACTCTCTGTCCAGTCTACCTGTGCCTCCCATAATCTCATAAACCTCTGTCAGATCTCCCCTCAGCCTCTGGCACTGCACTGCAGAGAAAACAGCCCTAGTTTATGCAACCTCTCATGACAGCAGATGCTTTCTAAACCAGGCAGCAATCTGGTAACCCTCGTCTGCACCTTCTCCAAAGCCTCAACATTCTTCCTATAGTGGGGTGACTAGAACTGTATGCAGAACTCCATATGCAGCCTAACCAGAATTTTAGTAAGTTGCAACATACCCTCCTGACTTTTGAACTCAGTGTCTTGACTATTAATAGCAAGCATTCCATGAGCACTTATTTAACATTAGAATGAGAAGGGGAAATGGTCTGCTTCAAGAGACTTTTGACGGTGAGAAGATGAAATAAGCAGGAAGGGTTGGGTGGATTTACGAGGCAGGTCAGCCAAGTTTCAGGTACATTTATTATCAACGTATAACATATACAATCTTGAGATTCATCTCCTTGTAGGCAGCCACAAAATAAAGAAACAAAACAGAGCACACAAGAAAACATAGAAACATTGAAACATAGAAAACCTACAGCACAATACAGCCCTTCGGCCCACAAAGCTGTGCCAAACATGTCCTTACCTGACAAATTACCAAGGATTACCCATAGCCCTCTATTTTTTTGATCTCCATATACCTGTCCAGGAGTCTCTTAAAAGACCCTATCGTATCCGCCTCCACCACCATCGCTGGCAGCCCATTCCACGCACTCACCACTCTCTGCGTAAAAAACTTACCCCTGAAATCTCCTCTGTACCTACTGCCAAGCAACTTAAAACTGTGCTCTCTCGTGCTAGCCATTTCAGCCCTGGGAAAAAGCCTCTGACTATCCACACAATCAATGCCTCTCATCATCTTATACACCTCTGTCAGGTCACCTCTCATCCTCTGTCGCTCCAAGGAAAAAAGGCTGAGTTCGCTCAACTGATTCTCATAAGGCATGCTCCCCAATCCAGGCAACAAACTTGTAAATCTCCTCTGCACCTTTCTGTGATTTCCACGTCCTTCCTGTAGTGAGGCGACCAGAACCGAGCACAATACTTCAAGTGGGGTCTGACCAGGGTCCTATATAGCTGCAACATTAGTCTCGGCTCCTAAACTCAATCCCACCATTGATGAAGGACAATGCACCGTATGCCTTCTTAACCACAGAGTCAACCTGCATAGTAGCCCACACAAAAAAAGCTATCAAACATGCAACGTGAGAAAAAATAACAAATCATACAAAGAATTTAAAAAGTAAACAAATACATAGGTCATATAGATAGTTCTAAAGCACACCTCTCAAATGGAAATTATAAGCTTTGGACTGCAATGATCGTAGTCCAGATAAAGTGTAATTAATAAATAGTTTGTCATTCTGTTAACTGCCTGCAAAGCGTTGCCGTATCTTGTCACCGGCACATTTTTGTGCTGCCGGTCCAGAGGTGGTGCTATTGAAGCTGGGAGGAGAGGGTCATACAGATAGTCGCAGTGAGAAGAGCAAAGGGCCTGGTTGGACACTGAGCTCGCAGACTGTGGCAAAATGTACAAATGAATGCCTCTGCTCTAAACTGGATGTGCCTGTCAAGAACCCAGTGGAGGTCGGCAAAGACAAGAGCGATTGGAGAAGGGCTGGAATGCTGCCGGCAGCATTTTAATGAGTTGGAGTTTGTGTCAGATGGATCTTGGGAAGCCAGCCAAGAAAGCACTGGAGAGGTTAAGCCTGGAGGCTGTGCAGCATGGACGAACATTTCAACAGCAGCTAGGATAGCATAAACAAAGTGGTGGGAACATTGCAAAGGTGCTCATGGTTGAGAATAACGTTCACAATTATGAGGGGCTTTGAATGAGCAAACACAGAGAAATTGTTCCCACTGGCAAAGGCAAGAGAACAACTGTAGGTGACTGCTCCAGAAATCTGGTGAGAGGTGTTGTTCGGCAAGGATTTTGCGTAACGCTATTACAACGCCAACGATCACGGATTGGGTTTTGATTCCTGCCACTGTCTATAAGGAGTATATACATATGCCCTGTGACCACGTGGATCTCTTCCAGGTGCTTCCGTTTCCTCGCACAGTCCAAGGATGTGTGGGTTAGTTAGGACGAGTAAATTGTGGGTGTGTTATTTTGGCCCCAGAAGCATGGCAACATATCCAGCATCTCCTCGTTGATTTGATTTGATGCACACGTTCACTGTATGTTTTAATATACATGTGATATATAAAGCTAAAGAATCTTAGAACACTACAGTATCGAAACAGGCCCTTTGGTCCACCTAGTCCATGCTGAACCATTAATCTCCCTAAACTCATTAACATGCACTCGGACTGTGGAACTCTGTACCCCTCACATAAATTTCTCTTAAATGTCAGAATCAAGATCATATTCACCACTTCCACTGGCAGCTCTTTCCACATTCTCACCACCCTAGATCCCCCTCATGTTCCTCCTTTTACCCTTATCCCATGACATCAAGTTCTAGTTTCCCCAACATCAATGGAAAAAGAGTGCTTGCATTAACCCTATCTATACCCCTCATAATTTTGCATAGCTCCATCAAATCTCCCCTCAATCTTTTACAGAGGGTTTTGAAGAAGACCTGAAGGGATTGCAGGTGTTGAAGGTGCGTGTCATAAGGGTTTGAAGATGGGTGTGATGTGGGTTTGAACAGGGTTTGTAGAGAGTTTGAAGGTGAGTTTGATGAGGTTTTGATGATGGGTTTGTAGAGGGTTTGAAGGTGAGTTTGATGAGGTTTTGACGTTGGATTTGATGAGAGTTTGTAGAGGGTTTGAAGGTGAGTTTGAAGAGGGTTTGATGAGGGTTTAAAGGTGAATTTCATGAGAGTTTGAAGGTGAGTTTGATGAGGGTTTGATGAGGATTTGAAGATGCATTTGAAGAGGGCCTGAAGGTGAATTTGATGAGATATTGATGTTGGGTTTGACGGTGGGCTTGAAGACGGTTTGAAGCTGGTTTTGCATGTGCGTTTAATGAGGGTTTGATGAGGTTTTAAAGTTTTTGCAGAAGGTTTGAAGATGAGTTTGAAAAGAATTTGATGTTGGGATTGATGGGGGTTTCAACAAGAGTTTGAAGAAGGTTTGATATTGGGTTTGATTGGGGTTTTAAGAGCAATTGAAGGTGAGCTTGAAGAGAGTTTGAAAGTGAGTTTGATGAGATTTTCGTGTTAGGTTTGATGAGTACTTGATGGGGGATTTGATGAGGGTTTGAAGGTGGGTTTGATGAGGGTTCATCTTTGGTTCGATGAAGGCTTGATGGTGGTTTTGAAGAGGATTTGAAAGTGAGTTTGAAAAGAGTTTGACGTTGGATTTGATGTGGGTTTCAACATAAGCTTGAAGAGATTTTGATAACACAAACATGTGGAAATCTGCAGATGCTGGAAATTCAAACAACACATACAAAATGCTGTGGAACGCAGCAGGCCAGGCAGCATCTATAGGAAGAGGTACAGTTGACGTTTCGGGCCAAAATCCTTCGTCAGGACTGACTGAAAGAAGAGATAGTAAGAGATTTGAAAGTGGGAGGGGGAGATCTGAAATGATAGGAGAAGACAGGAGGGGGAGGGATGGAGCTAAGAGCTGGAATGTTGATTGGCAAAAGGGTCAAAATGTGGTCGAAAAGTTGAAGGGCCGAAGAAATTATAGAAGGGGAGCAGTGACAGTGGGTTTCACTAAACTCCCGTTGAAGAGAAGATTTAAACTTCTTCAGTGTAGGCATCACCGGAAGAGGCTTCGCAGTAGTGAATTTAAAAATGCAAACACAAGGAAATCTGCAGATGCTGGAAATTCAAGCAACACACATAAAAAATGCTGGTGAACACAGCAGGCCAGGCAGCATCTATAGGAAGAGGTACAGTCAACATTTCAGGCCGAGACCCTTCATCAGGACTAACTGAAAGAAAAGATAGTAAGAGATCTCCCCCTCCCCCTCCCCCTCCCCCTCCCATTTTCAAATCTCTTACTATCTCTACTTTCAGTTAGTCCTGACGAAGGGTCTCGGCCCGAAACGTCGACTGTACCTCTTCCTATAGATGCTGCCTGGCCTGCTGCGTTCCACCAGCATTTTGTGTGTATTAGGAGAGTTTGATGGTGGGTTTGAAGAAAGTTTGAAGGTGGATTTTAATGTGGGTTTAATGAGGGGTTGAAGGGTTTTAACATGTTGAATGTAGGTTTCGTGATGTTGTTAAAGGGTTTAAAGGTGGGGTTGAAGAAGGTTTTATGTTGGGTTTGAAGAGTGATTGAGGGTGGGTTTGATAAGGTTTTGAGGTTGTGTTTGATGAGGGATTAAAGAGAGTATGAAGGTTGTTTGAAGATGGGTTTAACGGTGGTTTCAACTGTTTGAAGAAGGTTGGAAGAGGGTTTGATGGGGGTTTGAATGTGGCTTTGATGAGGGTTTGAAGGTGTTGAAGATTTGGAAGAGGGTTTTTGAAGGGTTTGAGGTGTTGAAGGTGGATTTTATGAGGTCTTAAAAGGGTTTGAAGGGTGAGTTTGAAGGGCATTTGATGTTGTGTTTGATGGTCGGTTAAATGAAGATTTAAAGGTTTTGAAGGGTTTGAAGGCCTTCAAGGTGTGTGTCATAAGGGTTTGAAGACGGGTATGAAGCGGGTTTGAACAGGGTTTGAAAGTGGGTTTGATGAGGGTTTGAAAAGGGGTTTGAAGGGAGTTTATTGGTGGGCTTGTTGGGTTTGAAGATGGGTTTTTAGGAGAGTTTGAAGGGGTTTGATGGTGGGTTTGATGAGGTTTTAAAGGGAGATTGAAGGTGGTTTGAAGATGGGTTAATGGTAGTTTAAATAGTTTGAGAAGGTTTGATGAGGATTTAAAGATGGGTCTGATGGGTTTCAAGATGGTTTGACAGTTAATTTGAAGTGGGTTTAAAGGTGTGTTTGATCAGGGTTTGTAGAGGGTTTGAAGGTGAGTTTGAAGAGTGTTTGATGGTCGGTTTAATGAGGGATTAAAGGTGGACCTGATTAGGGTTTGATGAGGGTTTGAAGAGAATTTGAAAGTGGGTTTGAATGTTGGTGTAATGAGGGTTTGGTGAGGGTCTGATGCAGCTTTAAACGTGAGTTTAAAGATGGTTTGATGATTGGTTTGAGGAAGGTTTGAAGGTGAGTTTGAATTTGGGCTTAATGAGGGTTTGAAAAAGGTCTGATTGTTTAAACAATGGCTTCAAGAAGATTTAAATGGTTTTAAGGTGTTGAATGTGGATTTCGAGGGTTGTATGTGGATTTAAAGGTGAGCTTGAAGAGGGATTAATGTTGGGTTTAATGAGGGTTTGATAAGGGTTTAAAGAGTGTTTGAAAGGGTTTTGAAGTTAGGTTTAAAGGTGGTTTGAATGGTTTGCAGAAGATTTAAAGGTGGGTTTGATGGGTTAGAAGATTGGTTTGTAGGTTAGTTTGAAGTGAGTTTAAAGCTGGGTTTGATGAGTGCTTGTAGAGAGTTAGAGGGTGAGTTTGAAGAGTGTTTAAAGATGGGTTTGATGAGGGTTTGATGTTGCTATTGCTGAAGGTTTGATTGTGGATTTGATGAGGGATCATAGAGGATTCGATCTTGGGTTTGACAAGTGTTTGTTGGTGGGTTTGATGAGGTTTTGAAAAGCACTTGAAGGTGAGTTTAAAGCCATCTTGGTGTTTGGTTTGCCAAGGATTTGATAAGGGTTTGAAGCTGAGTTTAAACCCTTGAAGGTGAGTTTGATGTGGTTTTGATACTGGGTTTGAAGAGGATCTGATGTTGGATTTGATTAGGTTTTGAAGTTGAGTTTGATGAGTGTTTGATGGTGGTTTTGAAGAGGGTTTGAAGGTGGGTTTGATGAAGGTTTGAAGGTGGTTTGATGAGGGTTTGAAGGGGGTTTGAAGGTGGGTTTGAATGTGAGTTTAATAATGGTTTGATGAGGTTTTAAAGGTATTGAAGAAGGTTTGAAGGTGAGTTTGAAAAGGGTTTGATGTTTGGTTTGATACGGGTTTGAACATGAGTTTGAAGATGGTTTGATGGTTGGTTTGAAGAAGGTTTGAAGGTCGGTTTGATGAGGGTCTGAAGGTTTTGAAAAGGGTTTGAAGGGTTTTAAGGTGTTGAATGTGGGTTTCATGGGATTTATTGGTGTTCAAAGGTGAGCATGAAGAGGGTTTTATGTTGGGTTTGATGAGGGATTGAAGAGATATTTGAGGAGGGTTTAAAGAGAGTTTGAAGTTGGGTTTAATTGGTGGTTTCAATGGTTTGAAGAAGGTTTGAAGAGTGTATGATGATAGTCTGAAGGTGATTTTGATAAGGGTTTACAGATGGTTTGAAGTTGGGTTTGATGAGGATTTGATGGTGTGTTTGATGAGGGATTGTAGAGGACTTGCTGGGGTGTTTGGTGCTGGTTTGTAGAGGGTTTAAAGTTTGGTTTGATGAGGGTTTGATGGTGGGTTTGATGAAGCTTTGAAGAGTGTTTGAAGGTGAGCTTGAAAAGGGTCTGATGTTGGGTTTGATGTGGGTTTGAACATGAGTTTGAAGAGGGTTTAATGGTTGTTTTGAAGAAGATTTGAAGCCAGGTTTGATGAGGGTCTGAAGGTTTTTCAGAGGGTTTCAAGGGTTTTAAGGTGTTATAGGTGGGTTTCATGGGGTTAAGTACAATTTAAAGAGCTTGAGGAGAGCTTTTGTTGTGCTTGGTGAGGGATTGAAGGTGTGTTTGATGAGGGTTTAAAGAGAGTTTGAGGGGGATTTGAAGTTGGGTTGATTGGTGGGTTCAATGGTTTGAAGAAGGTTTGAGGAAGGTTTGAGTGTGGGTTGGATGAGGGTTTGAAGATGTACTTGATGAGGGCTTGTGAAGGGTTTTAAGGTACGTTTGAAGAGTGTGTGATGGTGTGTTTGATGAGTGTTTGAAGGTCGTTTTGATGAGGGTTTGTTGTTGGGTTTGATAAGGGGTTGTCGAGGGCTTGATGTTGGGTTTGATGAGAGTTTGCTGGAGGTTTGAAGAGTGTTTGAAGGTGGGTTTGATGAGGATTTCAAGGTGGGTTTGATGAAGGTTTGTAGAGGGTTTGATGTTGGAATTGATGAGGGTTTGATGAGGGCAGGGTGGTGTGTTTGAAGAAGACTTGCAGGTGGGTTTGAATGTTGCTTTAGTGGGGGTTTGATGAGGGTTTCAAGGTTTTGAAGTGGGGTGGAAAGGTTTAGGGTGCTGAATGTGGGCTTCATGAGGTTTTTAAAAGGTTTTAAAGGGAGTTTGAAGAGGATTTGGTGTTGTGTTTGATGAGATGAGTATTTGAAGATGGGTTTAATGAGGGATTAAATGTTTTGTGGAGGGGTTCAAGGGTTTGAAGGTATTGAAGGTGGGTGTCATAGGATTTGAAAGTAGGTGTGATGCAGGTTTGAACAGGGTTTGAAAGCAGGTTTCATGAGGATTTGGTAGGGGGTTTGATGAGGGTTTGAATGGAGTTAGAAGGGGGTTTGAAGTTGGTTTTAATGGTTTTTGAAGGGTTTGAAGAGGATTTGAATGTGTTTGAAGGTGGTTTTGGTGAGGGTTTGCAGAGTGTTTGAAGGTGGCTTTGGTGAGGTCAAAGATCCCAGCATCTGCAGATTATTTTGGGCTTTGGTGAGGGTTTGTAGAGGGTCTGATGTTGGGTTTAATGAGGATTTGTTGCAGGCTTGGTGATGGTTTATAGAGGGTTTGATGTTTGGTTTGACAAGGGTTTGATGTTTGGTTTGACAAGGGTTTGAAGGTGGTTTGGTAAGGGCTTTAAGAGGGATTGAAGGTGGGTTTCATGAATATTTGAAGGTTGGTTCAAAGGTGGGTTTGAAGGGGGTTTGAAGGTGGATTGGAATGTGGGTTTAATGAGGGTTTGATGAGCTTTTAAAGGCTTTGAAGACAGTTTGAAGGTGATATTGAAAAGGGGTTGATGTTGTTTTTGATGCGGGTTTGATTGCCAGTTTGAACATGAGTTCAAAGAGGGTTTGATAGTTGATTTGAAGAACATTTGAAGGTGGGTTTGATTAGGATTTGATGAAGGGCTGAAGGTCTTGAAGAGGATTGGAAAAGTTTTAAAGTGTTGAAGGTGGGTTTCATAGGGTTTGGAAGGGTTTAAAGATGAGATTGAAGAGTTGGATTATGTTGGGTTTGATGAGGGATTGAGGGTGGACTTGATGAGGGTTTGAAGGTGTGTTTGATAAGGGTTTAGAGAGAGTTTTAAGGGGCTTGAAGTTGGGTTGATTGGTAGTTTCAACAGATTGATTGGTAGTTTCAACGGTTTGAAGAAGGTTTGAGGAGGGTTTGAATGTCGGTTTGATGAGAGTTTGAAGGTGAGTTTGATGAGGGGTTGTAGAGGGTTTGATAGTGTGTTTGATGATGCTTTGAAAATGAGTTTCATGAGGGGTTGTAGAGTATTTGCTTTGACAGGGGTTTGATGGTGAGTTTGAAGAGGCAGGATGGAGTGTTTGAAGAAGGTTTGCAGGAGGATTTTAATATTCTTTTAATGGGGGTTTGATGAGGATGTGTAGGTTCTGAAGTGGGGTGGAAGGGGGTTTAAGGGCTCAAGGTGTTGAAGGTGGGCTTCATGAGGTTTTTAAAAGGTTTTAAGGGTGAGTTTGAAGAGGATTTGGTGTTGTGTTTGATGAGTTTTTGAAGTTGGGTTTGATAAGGGTTTCAAAGGTTTGAAGGTGTCGAAGGTAGGAGTCATAAGGGTTTGATGGTGAGTGTGATGTGGGTTTGAACAGGGTTTGAAATTGGGTTTCATGAGGATTTGATAGGGGATTTGATGAGGGTTTAAATGGAGTTTGAAGGAGGTTTGAAGTTGGGTTTAATGATGGTTGAAGGGTTTGAAAAAGGTTTCAGGATGATGTGAATGTGGGTTTGATGGGGGTTTGAAGGTGTGTTTGATGAGGTATTGTAGAGGGTTTGAAGGTGAGTTGAAGAGTATTTGATGAAAGTTTGATATGCACTTGATGAGGGTTTGAGGGTGGGTTTGATGAAGAGTTGTAGAGAATTTGATGCTGGGTTTGATGATGATTTGTAGAAGGTTTGATGTCTGGTTTGACAAGGGTTTGATGAGGGTTTGAAGATTGTTTCAAGGTGAGTTTAAAGAGTGTTTGAAGGTGAGATTCATGAGTGTCTGATCGTATTTGATGAAGGTTTGAACATGGGTTTGATGAGAGTTTGATGGTGGGTTTGATCTTAGGTTTGATGATGGTTTGATGGTGGGTTTGATAAGGGTTTGATTCTGGGTTTGATGGTGGGTTTGCCGAGGGTTTGATGAGGGTGTGTAGGTGAATTTATGAAGGATTGAAGAGTGTTTGAAGGTGAGTTTGATAAGGTTTGATGTTGAGTTTGATGAGTGTTTGATGGTGGAGTTTGAAGAGGATTTAAAGGTGGGTCTGATGGTGGGTTTGAAGTTGGGTTTGAACGTGGGTTTAATGATGGTTTGATGAGGCTTTAAATGCTTTGAAAAGGTTTGAACGTGAGTTTGAAGAGGGTTGGTTTGAAGAATGCTTGAAGGGTTTGGTGAGGGTTTGATGAGGGTCTGAAGAGGGTTTGAAGGGTTTTAAGGTGTTGGAGGTGGGTTTCATGGGGTTAATAGGGTTTTAAGGTGAGCTTGAAAAGAGTTTTTTGTTGGGTTTGATGAGCAATTGAGGGTGGACACGCTGAGGGTTTGAAGGTGTGTTTGATGAGGGGTTAAAGAGAGATTGAAAGGGTTGATTGGAAGTTTCGAAGATTTGAAGAGAGTTTGAAGGTGTGCTTGATGAGGGTTTGAAGGTGAGTTTGAAGAGTTTGTGATAGTGTGTTTGATGAGTGTTTGAAGGCAGTTTTGATGAGTGTTTGCAGAGGGTTTGATGTTGAGGTTGATGAGGGTTTGATGTTGGGTTTGATGAGTGTTTGATGTTGGGCTTGATGAGGGTGTGATGGTGGGTTTGATGAGGGTGTGATAGTGGGTTTTAATAGGATTTGAAGGTGGGTTTTAAAGATTTTGAAGAGGATTTGAGGATGAGTTTACTAAGGTTTGATGTGGCTTTGAACATGAGTTTGAAGGGGGTTTGGTGGTTGGTTTGAAGAAAGTTTGAAGGTGGTTTTGATGAGGATTTGAAGATGTGTTTGAAGACAGTTTAAATAGACTTTGAAGGGAGTTTGAAGTTGGGTTGATTGGTAGCTTCAAAGGTTTGAATGTGGGTTTTATGAGAGTTTGAAGGTGTGTTTGACGAGGGTTTGTAGAGGGCTTGAAGGTGAATTTGAAGGGTGTGTAATGGTGTGTTTGATTAGTGTTTGAAGGAGGCTTTGATGAGGGTTTACAGGGTGTTTGAAGGTGATTTTAAACAAGGTCTGATATTGGGTTTGCTGAAGGTTTGATGGTTTGAGAAGGGTTTGAAGAGGACTTGGAGGTGAGTTTGATGAGGTTTTTCATGTTGGTTTTGATGATGGTTTGATGGTGCACTTCATGAGGGTTTGAAGAGTGTTTGAATGTGAGTTTGAAGAGGGTTTGATACTGGGTTTGATGAGGTTTTGAAGGTGGGTTTGATGAGGGTTTGTTGAGGCTTTGAAGGTGGGTTTGATGAGGGTTTGTTGAGGCTTTGAAGGTGGGTTTGATGAGGGTTTGATGTTGGGTTTGAGCTTGGGTTTGACAAGGATTTGATGGTGGACATGATGAGGATTTGAAGAGCGCTTGAAGGCGAGTTTGAAGAGGATTTGATGAGGGTTTGAAGAGTGCTTGAAGGTGAGCTTGAAGAGTGTCTGACGTTGGATTTGATGAGGGTTTACTGGTGGGTATGCTGAGGGTTTGATGAGTGTTGGAAGATGAGTCAAATGAGTGCTTGAAGAGTGTTTGAAGGTGAGTTTGAAGAGGGTTTGATGGTGGGTTTGAATATGGTTTGAAGGTGAGTTTGAGTGTGCATGTAATGTGGGTTTGACGAGATTTTAAAATTTTGAAGAGGGCTTGAAGTTGAGTATGAAGGATGTTAGTGGGTTAGAAGAAATTTTGAAGGTGGTTTGATGAGGGTTTGATGGTGGCTTTGATGAGGGTTTTTGGAGGGTTTGATCTTGGGTTTGACGAGGGTTTGATCCTGGGTTTGACTGGGAATTAATCCTGGCTTTGACGAGGGATTTATCCTGGGTTTGACGAGGGATTTATCCTGGGTTTGACGAGGGATTTATCCTGGGTTTGACGAGGGATTTATCCTGGGTTTGACGAGGGTTTAATCCTGGGTTTGACAAGGGTTTAATCCTGGGTTTGATAAGGGTTTGATGTTGGGTTTGATGAGGTTGTAAGGGTAGGTCTGATGATGGGTTTGAAGGTGGTTGTGATGAATGTCTGAACAGGATTTGAGGGTGTGTTTTACTGGGGGTTTGCTGAGGATTTGAAGGTAAGCTTGATGGGGATTTAAAAAAAGTTTGAAGTTGGGTTTGATGGTGGTTTGAATGGTTTGAAGATGGGTTTGTAGGTGAGTTTGAAAAGGGTTTGTTGTTGGGTTTGAAAAGGGTTTGTTGGGTTTGATGAAAGGTTTGAAGGTGGGTTTGGGGGTTTGATGAAGATTTGAAGGTATAGAAGAGGGTTTGAAGCATTTGAAGATGGGTTAAATGAGGGTTTGAAGGTGGGTTTGATGAGAGTTTGAATGTTTTGATGAGGGTTTTTAAATTTTGAAGGTGAGCTTATCGGGGCTTTGAAGGGGATTTGAAGGTGGGTTTGATTAGGGTTTGAAAGTGAGTTTGCCAAGCATTCGAAAAGGGTTTGATGTTGGGTTTGATGAGAGATTGAAGGTTTTGAAGATTTTGATGAGTGTTTTAATGATTTGGAGGTAGGTGTATTGTGAGTTTGAAGAGTGTTTGATGATGGATTTGATTCAGGTTTGAAGGTAAGTTTGCTGAGTGTTTGAAGAGGGTTTGATGTTGGGTTTGTTGAAAGGTTTGAAGTTGAGTTTGAATGTGGGTTTAATGAGGGTTTGATGGGGTCTGAAGGCTTTGAAGAGGGTTTAAAGCATTTGAAGGTGTTGATGTTGGGCTTGATGATCGTTTGAACAGGGTTTGAAGGTGGGATTAATTGGGGTTAGAAGTTGGGTTTGATGAGGGATTGAAAGTTTTGAAGGTTTTGATGAGTGCTTTAAAGGTTTGGAGGTGGGTTTATTGGGGGTTTGAAGAGGGGTTGATGGTGATATTGAGGATTTGAAGGTGAGTTTGATGGGTTTGGAGGTGGTTTGAAGAGGGTTTGAAGGGTTTGAAGATATTGAAGGTGGGTTTGTTGAGGCTTTGAAGGTGGGTTTAATGAGGGTTTGAAAGTAGGTTTGAAGTGCATTTGATGAGGGTTTGAAGGTTTTGGAGTTGGTTTTGATGAGTGTTTGTTGGGGGTTTGAAAGTGGGTTTGATGACGGATGTTAAGATGGAAATTTGGAATTGCAGCAAGATGTAATGTGAAATGTACTGCCTGAATAGGCTATGGAAGCAGGTTGTAGATTAGCTGTCAATGGGAATCAGATAAATATTTGAGGAGGAGAAATGTACAGGATCCAGAAATGGTCGTTACCTATCAAATATCAGGAAGGAAGTACAGGAGCCTCAGGACCCAATCCACAAAGTTCAGGAACAGCTATTACCCCTCAACCATCAGGAAGGAGGTACAGGAGCCTCAGGACCCGCACCACCAGGTTCTGGAACAGTTAGTACCCCTCAACCATCAGGAAGGAGGTACAGGAGCCTCAGGACCCGCACCACCAGGTTTAGGAACAGTTAGTACCCCTCAACCATCAGGAAGGAGGTACAGGAGCCTCAGGACCCACACCACCACGTTCAAGAACAGTAATTAGCCCTCAACCACCAGGCTCTTGAAAAAAAGAGGATAACATCACTCACCCCATCACTGAACTGTTCCCACAACCAATGAACTCACTTTGAAGGACTCTTCATCTCATGTTCTTGATTTTTACCATTTATTTATTGAAGTTTGGTTTCTTATGCACACTGGTTGCTCATCCACCTCTGTTATGAGCGGTTTTTCACTGATTCCGTTCTGTCTTTCTATTTACTATGAATGCCTGCATGAAAATGAATTTCAGGGTTGTATATGGTGCCATACATGTACTTTGATCAGAAACTTACTTCGAATTTTGAATCTTTTGAGATAGAAGAGGGGAAAGAACAGAAAAGGCACTCTGTGGTGAGCTCTTTCTATGAGCTAGCATTGACACAAAGGGGTGAATGAACTCATGCAGTGTGCACTTGCAAAGAATACAGAGAATTTAAAAGTTCTAAAGGAAAAAAAACACTGGACACTTATTCAGAGTACCCTCATTAACGATGTATTAAGCTCATAAACTGCGTCCTGCCCTGATCGCCTCACAGTTCCAAAGCCTGGGTCTTTAATGTGCACTTCACCCACAGTGTCTGCTGAGGGAAGGGTCCTTGCAGCAGTCCACACATTCACTAACACTTCCATAATATCAGAATAAGCCCTTCAGCCAGCGTCTCTAAAATCACAATCATCTTCCTGGCTGGGTCTAGCAATTACATAGCTGAGAGGGGCTATGCTTATGTATTTAATGGAATCTCAGCTCTTACAAGTTTAGGCCTCTTGGCCTCTGCGTGCTTCCAATGCAAATGATGAAGACTTTTTTTTCTCGTTGAGCTTTACATTACCAGAGCAAATAATTTCTGAATGCCATTCCAAAAAGTCAGCGTTGTGAGCTGGGGTGCAAGGGTGGATGGCTGGAGGAGAGGAGGGAGGGTGACAGGGATTGCGTCCACAATATCACATTTCCGGATGATGAATGCACGGTAACATGCTGTGAAATGTCACAAAACCCAAGCTTCAGAAAATGATCAACATCTCACTGATACTAGCTGAAGCTATATATCGCTTATACAGACCAGAGGGCACATTTTTAATTCTTTTTTGTTAATGCAGTTTGCAAAGGGCTGGCAGGGAAGCAGACAGATGAAAGGAGGGTGGAGTTCTGAGGGAGGGCATATCGAGATCAGTGGTCAGCAGCAGGGAGCCCTGTGGGGGAGGGTGTATGCAATGGCAGGGAAGAGGCAAATATATACTCAGAAAAATCATAGAATACGTTACAAAATTGTGCAAACCCTGGTGACATTTTTCATTATTAATACCCACGGCATTGTTTATATTTATTTAGAGATGTGTCACAGAACAGGCCCTTCCAGTCCAGCGCCCAACAACATACCTGCATTTAACCCAACGACAATCTGCAATGACCAATTAGCCTACTAATCGATACGTCTTTGGACTGTGGGAGGAAACGAGAGCACCCGGAGGAAACCCACTCGGTCACAGAGGGAACACACAAACTCCTTACAGGAATTGAACTCTGCACTCCAAAGCCCCGAACAGTAAAAACGCCACACTATATACTGATAACTCGTCCTGAACCACCAACAGGTGGAGGCTGTAATCAGAGCCTATGTTGACACAGGCAATAGGCAATAGCAGTTAGGTCTTCTGAAGAAAGGTTTAGCGAGGTGGGGCTTTTTTCTTTAAAGCGAAGGAGGATGAAAGGTGACTTACCGGAGGCGTACGAGGTCAAGTGGACAGCCAGAGACATCTTCCTAGAGTGGAAGTGGCTAATATGAAAAGGCATAATTTTAAAGTGATTGTAGAGAAGTTAATGGGACGTCAGGAGTAAGTTTTTTACAGAGAGCAAAGGTGTGTAGAGCACACTCCCGGGGGTGGTGGTAGAGGCAGATACATTAGGTACATTTAAGAACTCTTAGATATACACATGGATGATAGAAAAATGAAGGGTTATGTGGCTGGGAAGGGTTTTCAGTAAAACAGCAACGTATCTGGTTGCAGCAGCCTCTCTGGGTCCTACAACAGGTGCAACTGTTTGTCTTAAATGTTTTTCTTGCAGTCACAAGACATTGATGGACATTGCTAATACAAGATACTGCAGGCTCGTTGGAAAGACCAATGATGGGGCAGCTGTGTGGCATTGATTGTTTCACAGACCAGGCTCTTTGCTGCAGCATTAGCTGTGACAGCCATCCGGGTAGGAGGTACTGGAGGCAGAGTAAGAGAGAACAGAAGTCGTGCTGGAACCCAGACCGGGTTGGGGACTGGCCCCTGCCCCAGCTCTCCTGTTGGTGCTGCTCTCTAGTGTTCTTAAATATACCCAATGACTTGGCCTCCATTCGTTTTGCTGTATACATGTGTAAGGCTGAATGACAATTAAACTTGAACTTGTTAGATTGATCTTGGAGTAAGTTAAAATATTGCCAAAGGGCCTGTACTGTGCTGTAGTGTTCAATGTTCTATGTTCTAAAATCCCTCCTGATGTAAAACAAAACTACTTTGGTATATGCATAATCTTCTGTGCACTTGAATATGGGATTGTGACATCTTTCACTCAAGGCACCCACAATAAAAGGATGACCATTAACTCAGAAAGGTTAGGATGGCACTCAGTATTTGTTTTATTTTGAAATACAACACAGTAATAGGGCCTTCCAGCCCGGTGAGCCCTCACGACCCAGTCACACCCAGGTGACCACACCCGTATGTCACCACCCAGTCACACCCACGTGACTGCACCCATATCTCACCACCAAGTCACACCCAGGTGACCACACCCATGTGTCACCACCCAGTCACACCCAGGTGACCACACCCGTATGTCACCACCCAGTTACACCCAGGTGACTGCACCCATATGTCACCACATATAAAAGTTGCTGGTGAATGCAGCAGGCCAGGCAGCATCTCTAGGAAGAGGTACAGTCGACATTTCGGGCTGAGACCCTTTGTCAGGAGTTAGTATGTCGCCACCCAGTTACACCAACGTGACCGTACCCGTATGTCACCAACCAGTTACACCCAGGAGACCACACCCATATGTCACCAACCAGTTACACCGACGTGACCATACCCGTATGTCACCAACCAGTCACACCCAGATGACCAACCAGTCACACCCAGGTGACCATACTCGTATGTCACCACCCAGTTACACCCACGTGACCGTACCCGTATGTCACCAACCAGTTACACCCAGGTGACCACACCCATATGTCACCAACCAGTTACACCGACGTGACCATACCCGTATGTCACCAACCAGTCACACCCAGATGACCAACCAGTCACACCCAGGTGACCATACCCGTATGTCACCAACCAGTCACACCCAGGTGACCATACCCGTATGTCACCAACCAGTTACACCCAGGTGACCAACCAGTCACACCCAGGTGACCATACCCGTATGTCACCAACCAGTTACACCGATGTGACCACACCCATATGTCACCACCAAGTCACACCCAGGTGACCATACCCGTATGTCACCAACCAGTCACACCCAGGTGACCATACCCGTATGTCACCAACCAGTTACACCGATGTGACCACACCCATATGTCACCACCAAGTCACACCCAGGTGACCATACCCGTATGTCACCAACCAGTCGCACCCATGTGACCACACCCATATGTCACCACCAGTTACACCCACGTGACCACACCCGTATGCGGCCACCCAGTCACACCCACGTGACCACACCCGTATGTCGCCACCCAGTTACACCCACGTGACCACACCCGTATGCGGCCACCCAGTCACACCCACGTGACCACACCCGTATGTCGCCACCCAGTTACACCCAGGTGACCACACCCGTATGTCGCCACCCAGTTACACCCACGTGACCACACCCGTATGCAGCCACCCAGTCACACCCACGTGACCACACCCGTATGTCGCCACCCAGTTACACCCACGTGACCACACCCGTATGCGGCCACCCAGTCACACCCACGTGACCACACCCGTATGCGGCCACCCAGTCACACCCACGTGACCACACCCGTATGTCGCCACCCAGTTACACCCACGTGACCGTACCTCTAGGTCTTTGGACAGTGGGAAGAAACCGGAGCACCCGGAGGAAACCCACGCAGTCATGGGGAGAAGGTACAAACTCCTTACAGACAGCAGTGAGAATTGAACCCTGTCCCCAGCACTGTAAAATGTGCTGACCGTTACACTACCACACCTCCCCTTTTACTTTGAGATTTCTCACACCATCGCAGGTTAGCTCTGGACAGGACTGAGACAGAATCAGATCCCAGAAGGTTGTGGAGGAGACTCAGTGAAGAGTCTGAGAGTGGCTGTTGGAGAGAATGGGACACACACGGTTAAATTATATTCAATGATTTATTTCTTTCTACAATCTTAAATGCAATTTTAATACATTTTCTTGCCTCCTGAGGGCACTATTTAAAATAATAAATTACGAAAAAACACAAGTCACAAACTAAATTAAAGCGTTGAACTAAAGAAAACAATTCCATGTGGTACTAGGCCAAGGGACTGAATAGTTGACCTCTCACATGACAGCAGCCACTGACATTTATATAGCTACCTAATGGACGAATGCCTGTACTATAAAACATTTGAAAGTGCTCCACTGGAGAGCTATCAAATGGAATGTGAACATCACAACATTAACACAAATTGTCAACGAGCTACATTCAGGGTTTTACAAACCATTTTAAAGGAAGAAGGGGAGACAGAAAGCAATGAAGTTTCGAGAGGGATTTCCAGAGCTTACGCCTTCAGGCCGAAGGCCTGGCTACTGATAGTGAAGTTCAAGTTCAAATTTTATTGCCATCCGACTGAACCTGTATACAACCAAAGGAAGCAACGCTCCACTGGACCACGGTGCCCCCACAAAACATGTATCACACACAGCACATAAACCAAATATCAAGTAAATAAGATCGGACAAGAATTAGCAAAGTGCCTAAAACGACCTTGTTTTATCTGTTTTCAAGTTCCAATAAAGAGTGTTGGAACTGAAATGTAAACTGTCCTTCTCTCAAAGTTCAAAACTTGAAGTAAATTTATTATCAAAGTACATACTTGTCACCATGTACAACTCTGAGATTCACTTTTGTCAGCATACTCAATAAATCCATAATAGAATAACAACCGTGATAGAATCAATGAAAGACCGCACCAACTTGGGTGTTCAACCCAGACACAAACTGTGCAAATACAAAAAGAAACAATAATAATAATAAATAAATAAGCTATAAATACAGAGGATCATTAAATCAATTTAAAAGTACATTGCTTAAAGGGAAATTACATGCTGCAGATTGCTGCCACAGATTTTCCAGTTCTTTCTCTTGTCTTTTCTATATTCTGAAGGCAGAGTTCAGGGTTAATGTCAGGGTTCTTCGCAGTGTAGAGGAACAGGGGGATCTTTGGGTCCATGTCCATAGATTTCTCAAAGTAGCTGCACAAGTTGATAAGGCGTATGGTGTGTTGGCTTTCATTAGTCGGCGGACTGAGTTGAAGACCCAGGAGGTAATGTTACAGCTCTATAAAACTCTGGTTAGACCACACTTGGAATATTGTGTTCATTTCTGGTCTCCTCATTATAGGAAGGATGTGGAAACTTTAGAGAGGGTGCAGAGGAGATTGACCAGGATGCTGCCTGGATGAAAGAGGGTGCGGAGGAGATTGACCAGGATTAGAGAGGGTGCGGAGGAGATTGACCAGGATGCTGCCTGGATTAGAGAGGGTGCGGAGGAGATTGACCAGGATTAGAGAGGGTGCGGAGGAGATTGACCAGGATTAGAAAGGGTGCGGAGGAGATTGACCAGGATGCTGCCTGGATTAGAGAGGGTGCGGAGGAGATTGACCAGGATGCAGCCTGGATTAGAGAGGGTGCGGAGGAGATTGACCAGGATGCTGCCTGGATTAGAGAGGGTGCAGAGGAGATTGACCAGGATGCTGCCTGGATTAGAGAGGGTGCAGAGGAGATTGACCAGGATGCTGCCTGGATTAGAGAGGGTGCGGAGGAGATTGACCAGGATGCAGCCTGGATTAGAGAGAAGGAATTACAAGGAGAGCTTGAACAAGCTAGGGCTTTTCTCTTTGGAGTGAAGGAAAATGAGGAATATAAGATGATAGGAGGCACACATAGAGTGGGCAGCCAGCGACCTTTTCCTGGGGTGTAAATGGCTGATACAAAGAGGCATAATTTAAGGTGATTGGAGGAATATATGGGGGGCAATGTCAGAGGTAGGTTTTTTTACACAGAGAGTGGTGGGTGTGTGGAACACGCTGCCAGGGATGGTGGTAGAGGCTGATACATTCGGGACATCTAAGAAACTCTTAGATAAACACATGGATAACAGAAAAATGGAAGGTGATGTGGGAGAGAAGGGTTAGATTGATCTTGGAGTTGGGTCAGCACAACATTGTGGGCTGAAGGGCCTGTACTGTGTTGTAATGTTCTATCTCAGATTCCCAGAACCTTAATTTTCATTGAGAAGTGCCATTGAGAAGTTTACAAAAATGAGAGGAAGAATGCAGTGCAGTGAACTGAAATATTTAAACTGAGTCACTATTTAACCAGGAGCTGACATCAAGGTCAGAACCACTGGGAGAATGAGACTAGATCCAAGTAGAGACATGTACAGCTCTGAAGTTTGTGAAGATCAGATCACTGGCCTGGAGTGCAAGGGAAATACTTGGGTCTTGAAGTAACTATAGAGGTGAGCTGAGATCAGAGATGAGACATGGTAATGGGGCAGAGAAGGGGAGGGAGATCTTCGTGATGGAAAAGCATGTAATCGGAACTTCATGTTGGAGTCAAGTGCTGTATGCCTACGATCTAAGTCCAATTTCACCATCACCCTGGAGTTCACTGACCCAGATTAGACTGCCATGAAGCTTTGTAAATTAATAAACACAGAGATTTTACAGAGGCTGGAATTTTTATCTCTTTGGCATTATCACATCAGACGGTCTGTCCAGGGTCCTACACGCAACTGCCATTACACAGAAGGCACAGCAGCGCCTCTATTTTCTTAGAGGTTTGTGGAGATTTGGCATTATTTATTAAGTATTATTTATTTACTCCGCATTATTTATATGTTTATAAAATCTACATATTTTTGTACTTGCACAGTTTGTCTTCCTCTGGGATGGCACCGTAGCATAGCGGTCAGCATAACGAATTACAGTACAGGCGACCAGGGGTTCAATTCCTGACATTGTCTGTAAGGAGTTTGTACGTTCTCCTCGTGACCGCATGGGTTTCCTCTGAGTGCTCTGGTTTCCTCCCACAGTCCAAAGACCTTTTGTTTGGTAGGTTTATTAGTCATTGTATATTGCCCCGTGATTAGTCTAGGGTTAAATCGGTAGATTGCTGGGTGGTGGGGCTCAGAGGGCCAGAAGGGTCTGTTGTAAGATGTATCTCAATAAATACATTTTCCACATCGGTTGTTTGTCACCCTTTGTGTGTAGTTTTTCACTGATGCTATTGCATTTCTTTGTTCCACCGTGAATGCCCACGGGAAAGTGAATCTCACGGTGGTACATGGTGATATATATATATACTTTGATAAAGAACTTACTTTGAATTTTAAAACAGCTAGGGCAACAATCTCACTTGAGGACAAATTCAGGTGAAAACTATCTCCTTGGCTACTGCCTCTCTGGCCAGCTTTAAAGAAATTATCCTTAATATTAAAAATTAAATCAGCCATGATGGAATGGCAGAGCAGATTTGATGGGCTGAATGGCCTGATTCTGCTCTTATGTTTGTGATCTTGTTTGGAAAGGATTCCAGGTTCCATTTAAAATTAGACCAAAACTACTTTTAGTACTGCAAATTAGAGCAAAATTAAAGCTCTGTTAGGGTAGTGTAGCAGTTAGTGTAACACTTTACAGCACCGGTGATTGGCAAATTGGGGTTTAATTACCGCTGCAGCCTGAGAGGGATTCACATGTTTTCCACATGACTATGTGGGATTCCTCCGGGCTCTCCTGTTTCCCCTCGCAGTCCAAAGACACGCAGGTTTGGGTTAGTGAGTTGCTATCTTGATGTCAGGTGTGTGGTGAGACTTGTGACCTGTCCCCAGCACATCCTCAGACTGTGTTGGTCATTGACGCAAACGTCATTTTTCACTGTCTGCTTCAATGTATGTGTGACAAATAAAGCTCATCTTTCTAATCTCTCTCTCATTTATAGGTTGTAGGCATGTTATGTTGGCACCGGAAGTGTATCAACACTTGCAGGCTGCCTCCAGCATTACCTAGGACCGTGTTGGTCATTGACACCAACGACACAGTTTACTCAGATGAGTAAGACAGATTTGGTGAGGCTGAAATTCTGACTTGGAGAGGAGGAAATCTGAGGTGGAGTCGAGACAGGGGCTCAGGCATTGATATTGAGAGCTGGAGCAGGTCCACTAGGGACAAATGGCCCCCACCTGTCTCAAGTTTCGAGATCACTACACCTGCCTTGATGTTCCTGACCAAACATAAATCCCTTAATGGTTCTTTCGGATTAACTGAGACCATGCTCAGATTGGAGGAGTAATGCCTCACAGTCCACCTGAGTAGCCTCTAACGATGCCATAAACATCGATTTCTCCAACTTCCACTAATTTCTCCCTGTTCTTCTTTCTCTTTACCCATTCCCTATTCTGGTTACCCTCTCTTCTCACTGCCTATCACCTTCCTCTGGTGACCCTCCTCCTTCCCTTTCTCCCATGGTTCACCTCTCCTATCACATTCCTTCTTCTTCAGCCCTTTACCTCTTCCACCTATCACCTCCCAGCTTCTTACTTCATCCCACTCCCCCCCAATTCATCTTCCCCCTCACCTGGCTTCACCTATCACCTGCCAGTTTGTCCTCTCCCTCCCCACCTTCCCCCTCACCTGGTCTCACCTATCACCTGCCAGCTTGTCCTCTCCCTCCCCACCTTCCCCCTCACCTGGTCTCAACTATCACCTGCCAGCTTTTCACCTCTCCCTCCCCCAAAATACAAAATACAAACTGATGTTCAGACGCAACATATCACACGAATTTAAGAATCTAATCTGAAGGAGCAGTGAGACATCGCGCCCCAGAACTGCTCTACTATTCCAACTGCCTGTAGTCCTCCCCCTTCCTCCATCTTCTACCTTCTTATTCTGGCTTCTTTTCCTTTCCTTTCCAGTCCTGATGAAGGGTCTTGGCCCAAAACATTCACTGTTTACTCCCCTCCGTAGATGCTGCCTGACCCGCTGAGTTCCTCCAGTATTTTGTGTGCGTTGATCTACAGAATTTCTTGTGTTTAAGATCATTGTACAGTTCTGGGAAGTTAGGAACAGCATAGAAAGAGCTGTGCAGCAAGTTGCCCTTCCACCAGGAAGGCTCTACAACGGGCACTCAAAACTGCCCGATGCATCACCGGCACCAGCCTACTCACCATCAAGGACCCAGATACAGAGAGGACAGAAAAGGGCCAGTAACATCATGAGGGATCCCACCCACCCTGCTCACGGACTGATTGTCCCACTCCCATCAGGGAGGAGGCTACGTAGCATCCACACCAAGACCACCAGACTCAAAAACAGTTACTTTCCCCAAGTGGTAAGACTGATCAACACCTCCACCCACTAACCCACCCCTCCACACCCCCAACCACCACTACTTTATCATTCCCTGTCAGTCACCTTGTGTACAGACACTCCTGTGCCTAGTGTCACTTTATGGACATACAATCAATCTGTGTGCACATAGATAAGTTAGCTTATATACTTACATTTATCGTGGTTTTTATTATCGTGTTCTTTATCTTATTGTGTTTATTTATTATTTAGTGGGTGTCAGATGGCTGTTGCGGTGCGTCTAGTGTGGCAGTGTAGTGGGTAGTGCTCGTCCCTCACACCTTCAGCTCCCACCGCTGGCAAGTAGCCTCGCGAAAGGGAGAGCTGAATGTGTAAGTCTCTCTAACAGAAACCTCACATAGGGCCTCCTCGCTGGTGACACGCAGAAACTGAACTCCTTTCGGACTCAGGCTGAACTACAGAGGATGGGGAGGAGGTCTGGCCCCTGCACACGTAGCACGCAGGCCCACCAGTGTGTGGATACACTCTAGTGCTCGTTAACCAGATCCCCCACAATGGGTAAATAGCCCCACTGCCTCGTGGGCAGCCTCAGGAGAGACAAAGGCTACGGGAGTAAACCCAGGCAGCAGATCCGGAGTGGAGCCCCTATGGCGGCTAAACATCATTGAATATCCTTCCGGCAGCTCCTGCAGCCGAGCTGGTGCCAAACGTGTTGCTTCAGAAGCTTTCCTTTGGACTACACTGGCGAGGCCGAGGGGGAGTATCTTTACAACTGGGCATCTCAGGATCTCGATACCTTCCGCCCAGGTTTGTGATGGTGCTGATCAGCACCCATCGTCCTTTGTGACAGATGAATGCCAAACAACCATTTATATAGTGATATAGCACGGGGTCAGCCCTACCAGCCCTACCAGCCCTTCGAGCAACTCCACAAACTCGATTCACCCTAACCTAATCACAGGACAGTTCACAATGACCGATTTAACTACCCAGTACAAAGCTGTACCTGGTACGTCTTTGCACTGTGGGAGAAAACTTACACACTCCACGGGGAAGGCACACAGAGACTCATGACAGAACAGTGCCAGGAGTGAACTCCAAAGTCCAGAACACTTCAAGTTTAATAGCAGCACGCTACCATGCATCAGATTCAGAGTAACAATTATTTTGTTCTCCTTTACAGTTGTGTACTGGAAATGACATTAAAAAATCTTGAATCACTGGACAGAGTGTAAATGTGTAGAATACTGTATATGAAACACAAAACTTTAGCATGCAGATGCAATCAAGGCAAATGGCATATTGTTCTGTTTTGCTGGGAGGCTGGGGTTTATAGAGGATTATTGTTACAATTGTATAGTGTATTAGTGAGACCCCACCTGGAGTACTCTGTCTAGATATAGTAACCTGACATCAAAGATTATATTCAGTACAAATATCGGAGGAAGTTCAAAACAGATTTATGAGGAAAAGTCCTGGGATGAAAGGACTATTTCAGGAGCAAAGAGACAATTTCAAATGAGGCTGGTGGCAACATCAGATGCACAACAACTCTGGCAGGGTTTGCAAGACATTACTTCCTACAAAATGAAACCCAATAGCATGAATGGCAGCAATGCTTCACTACCAGATGAACTCAGTGCCTTCAATGCCTGTTTTGAAAGGGAGAATATAACCACAGCTGTGAAGATCCCTGCTGTACCTAATGACCATGTGATCTCTGTCTGAGAGGCCGATGTTAGGCTATCTTTAAAGAGAGTGAACCCTCATGTAGTCCCCTGGTCAGCCTCAGGCTGGCTCAGCTCGCTTTCGTCTACGAGGAGCAGCCTTCGGCCCCGCCAAGCTGGGTAATCAAGTTTGGGTGGATGCTGTGTCATGTACCCCACCCCGCCAAATAACAGACAGTACCCCATATGCGATTAAATGATTACACTTTATAGATCTTACTGGAACTATGTAATAGAGATACAATATAAAAGGAAAGTAAAAGGCACAAAACTTATCAGTGTTCAGCCACTTCGTGCACAACCGCTGGAGCTCAATTAATGGAGTCTTTTTTCCACCATTCGATCCCCTCCGACCTCCTCCATCTGCCGCCTGGGACCAACCACGGTGGTCGACCAGATGCTCCACACGAGTCTGTCTTCGTCTCCTTCCGAAAACCTTGGGCCTTGGACTCCCGCTTGGGGTCCATCCCGTCGCTCAGCTTACAGCATCGCGTCTCCTCTGTCTGTCCACATCCGCCTTCTGCCCTAAAGCCCACGAGAAACAATAGCTTACAGGCACGCAAGAAAGAATAACATCTATCCCAATTGGTTAGCAAATGAATACAATTCTCTTATCAGTAGTTATAACCCAAAACAAGCTGCGAGAGAGAAGCACTTTCTCAGCAGTTAACATAACGAAGAAGCTATTTTATTCTAACATAACAAAGAAGCCATTTTTATTAGCCTTAGCAGTAACATAAAAGAAGAAACCCCTTACACTCACAAGGTGGAAGGTCCCAATGGAATGCCTGGTAAGGCTCTGAAAACCTGTGCCAACCAACTGGTGAGAGTATTCAAGGACATTTTCAACCTCTCACTGCTGTGGGCAGAAGTTCCCACTTGCTTCAAAAAGGCAACAATTGTACCAGTGCCTAAGAAGAATAATGTGAGCTGCCTTAATGACTATCGCCCAGTAGCACTCACATCTACAGTGATGAAATGCTTTGAGAGGTTGGTCATGACTAGACTGAACTCCTGCCTCAGCAAGGACCTGGACCCATTGCAATTTGCCTATCGCCACAATAGGTCAACGGCAGATGCAATCTCAATGGCTCTTCACATGGCTTTAGACCACCTGCACAATACGAATACATACAGTTAAGTCAGAAGTTTACATACCCCTTAGCCAAGTACATTTAGACTCAGTTTTTCACAATTCCTGACATTTAATCCCAGAAAACATTCCCTGTCTTAGGTCAGTTAGGATCACTACTTTATTTTAAGAATGTGAAATAACAGAGAGAGTGATTTATTTCAGCTTTTACTTCTTTCATCACTTTCCCAGTGGGTTAGAAGTTTACATACACTTTGTTAGTATTTGGTAGCATTGCCTTTAAATTGTTTAACTTGGGTCAAATGTTTTGGGTAACCTTCCACAAGCTTCTCACAGTAAGTTGCTGGAATTTTGTTCCATTCCTCCAGACAGAACTGGTGTAACTGAGTCAGGTTTGTAGGCCTCCTTACTCGCACACGCTTTTTCAGTTCTGCCCACAAATTTTCTACCGGATTGAGGTCAGAGTTTTGTGGTGGCCACTTCAATACCTTGACTTTGTTGTCCTTAAGCAATTTTGCCACAACTTTGGAGGTATGCTTGGGGTCATTGTCCATTTGGAAGACCCATTTGCAACCGAGCTTTAACTTCCTGGCTGATGTCTTGAGATGTTGCTTCAATATATCCACATAATTTTCCTTCTTCATGATGCCATTTATTTTGTGAAGTGCACCAGTCCCTCCTGCAGCAAAGCACCCCCACAACATGATGCTGCCACCCGCATGTTTCACCGTTGGGATGGTGTTCTTTGGCTTGCAAGCCTCACCCTTTTTCCTTCAAACATAACGATGCTCATTATGGCCAAACAGTTCAATTTTTGTTTCATCAGACCAGAGGACATTTCTCTAAAAAGCAAGATCTTTGTCCCCATGTGCACTTGAAAACTCTAGTCTGGCTTTTTTATGGCGGTTTTGGAGTAGTGGCTTCTTCCTTGCTGAGTAGCCTTTCAGGTTATGTCGATATAGGACTCGTTTTACTGTGGATATAGATACTTGTCTACTTGTTTCCTCCAGCATCTTCACAAGGTCCTTTGCTGTTGTTCTGGGATTGATTTGCACTTTTCAGGTCTCCTTCCTGAGTGGTATGACGGCTGCGTGGTCCCATCGTGTTTATACTTGCGTACTATTGTTTGTACAGATGAACATGGTACCTTCAGGCATTTGGAAATTGCTCCCAAGGATGAACCAGACTTAACATCATTTTCTGACCTCAATCTGATAGAAAATTTGTGGGCAGAACTGAAAAAGTGTGTGCGAGCAAGGACGCCTACAAATCTGACTCAGTTACACCAGTTCTGTCTGGAGGAATGGAACAAAATTCCAGCAACTTACTGTGAGAAGCTTGTGGAAGGTTACCCAAAATGCTTGACCCAAGTTAAACAATTTAAAGGCAATGCTACCAAATACTAACAAAGTGTACGTAAACTTCTGACCCACTGGGAAAGTGATGAAAGAAATAAAAGCTGAAATAAATCATTCTCTCTACTATTATTCTGCTATTTCACATTCTTAAAATAAAGTAGTGATCCTAACTGACCTAAGACAGGGAATGTTTTCTAAGATTAAATGTCAAGAATTGTGAAAAACTGAGCTTAAATGTATTTGACTAAGGTGTATGTAAACTTCTAACTTCAACTGTATGTCAGGATGCTGTTCATTGACTGTAGCTCAGCATTTAACACCATCATTCTCACCATCCTGATTGAGAAGTTGCAGAACCTGGGCCTCTGTACTTCCCTCTGCAATTGGATCCTCAGCTTCCTAACTGGAAGACACAATCTGTGCGGATTGGTGATAACATCTCCTCCTCGCTGACAATCAACACTGGCGCACCTCAGGGGTGTGTGCTTAGCTCACTGCTCTACTCTCTACATACACACGACTGTGGGGCTAGGCATAGCTCAAATACCATCTATAAATTTGCTGATGATACAACAATTGTTGGTAGAATCTCAGGTGGTGACGAGAGGGTGTACAGGAGTGAGATATGCCAACTAGTGGAGTGGTGTCACAGCAACAACCTGACACCCAATGTCAGTAAGACGAAAGAGCTGATTGTGGACTTCAGGAAGGGTGAGACGAAGGAACACATACCAATCCTCATAGAGGGATCAGAAGTGGAGAGAGTGAGCAGCTTCAAGTTCCTGGGTGTCAAGATCTCTGAGGATCTAACCTCGTCCCAGCATATCGATGTAGTTATAAGGAAGGCAAGACGTGACTATATTTCATTCAGAGTATGTAGAGTTTTGGTATGTCAACAAAAACACTCAAAAATTTCTATAGATGTACTGTGGAGAGCATTCTGACAGGTGTCTCAGAAAGGCAGCGTCCATTATTAAGGACCTCCAGCACCCAGGACATGCCCTTTTCTCTCTGTTACCATCAGGTAGGAGATACAGAAGCCTGAAGGCACACACTCAGCGATTCAGGAACAGCTTCTTCCCCTCTGCCATTCAATTCCTAAATAGATATTGAACCCTTGAACACTACCTCACTTTTTTAAACATATGGTATATCTGTTTTTGCACGATTTTTAATCTATTCATTATACGTATCCCGCAGTTGATTTATTTATTTATTATTATTACTATTTACTTTTTTTTCTATATTATGTATTGCGTTGAACCGCTGCTGCTAAGTTAACAAATTCCATGTCTCATGCCGGTGATAATAAACCTGATTCTAATTCTGATTAGACCATGCGTTTCATCCCATATTTCTGGTACCTATGGTGACCATGGGGAAATCCACTATCACTCTTCTATCATAGCTTCAGAAGCCATTTGTAAGGAGATGAAAGGAAGCATATCCCATTCTCCAGGGCCATCCCATTTGGTCATTTGATAAAGCCAAGTGTAGTTATGTCAGTTAGTGAGAGTCTGGACGTAAACCATTTTGTTCAAGGAATAACAGAATGACATAATACAGCACAAAAGGAAAACATTTGGTCTAACCTGTTCCAGCACACTCCAATCCTATTCAATTAGCCTCCTTCCACCTGACATTGAGAACAAATTCCACCAAGAAAACTGGGATTTTTAATTTCAGGTTCATTTAATGAGATTAGTCAGACCAAATTGCCTGCCTTGGACTGTCTTCTTCTTTGTAAGAACAACACCCCTACTATGTTCGGGGTGCTGACACCGCCCCCAGGCTGCTGACACCAGCTCGTCAGAGGCCTCTGTCCTGGGCCGACAGAAGGCTGATCAGCCCTGTGGCTATCACTTTCAGCACGTGACTTCAAACATCTTCTAAGCAAAGATCCTTCCTCTCCCAGGGATGACATCCTTGGAGCTTCTGTTGGTGTTTCTACAGCTCTGGGGTTTTCTCAGGATGGGGTTTCCAGTCCCACGTCCAACCACCACCCCCCCACCTTACAGCCGGGCTTGGGACCATCCATAGCGGGGTTGCTTCTGTCCTGTAGTGCTCTATAACTCGAAAGCAGAGACAGGAAAGTTCTAGAATACTCACCGCTTGTGCCATAGAACACACCTCAAAGTCATTCAGAAAACAGCATAAAAACTTGGTCGGCAAATTATTTAATTGCCTCAAAGAATCATAGAATACTAGAGCAGAGAAACAGACCCCTTGCCCCATGTAGTCCATGCCAAACTATTAGTCTGCCGAGCCCCATTGACCTTCATCCGGACCATAGCCCCCAATACCTCTCCCTTCTATGTCCCTGTCCAAATTTCTCTTAAACATTGAAATTGAACCCACACCCAGCATTTGCAGCAGCAGCTCGTTCGACACTCTGAGAGATGAAGATCCCCTTAAACATTTCACCTTTCACCCTTAACCCATGATCCCTTTCATTAATAGTTGTTGAATGGCCCCCATTCAGTGATCAGCCATCTCATTTATTTCAAAGACATTGTCAAACGTGCAGATTCTCTTTTATTAAGTTCCTAGCATCCGTTGTAAGTAATAATTCTACATTGGAGTGGCCTAGTTCTAACTCTTCAATCCAAGTCAGACAGCTTGTTGACAGAAGTTTGTGCCTGACAGCATTCTCTCCTATTCTCAGCAGGCCTGGCTGCCATCAATGTTTAATGTTACAGGAACATCTCCGACTGCAAGCTCCCGAGGCTCAGAGCTTCAAACCTTTGCAAAGCAGAAATCGCAGAAACTAATTCTGTTTGACGATAATCAGGTGCAAACTCATCTGATAGGCAAGTCGACCCAACCAAATCTGATGCTCTTTGCTTCCATTCCGCACACCAGCCATCCACCTTCCCTCCGCAAAAGACGATCTGTTTCCCTTCCCTGAACTCCATCACTTGTTTATCCTACAGCTCCAAGAAAAGATTCCCATTAAAATGTGCAGAATTGATGTTTAATTTATGTGTTTCTTGTGAATGTTGCTTATCTGATGCTCTGTGACTGGGACGCTGTTTTTCATTGCACCTGTGTACTCGTGTACTTGTGCAGGTGACAATTAAACCCGACTTTGACTTTGACCCCACCAACTCTGGACACTCTCTGTTCACCCAAGTTCAAGTTCAACTTTATTGTCATCTGGCAGTATGTATACACAACAAAAGAAAACAATGTTCCTCAGGACATCCACAAAACATATATCACACACAGCACATAAACCAAAATATTACCACATTAATAAAATATAATTCAAACTACATGTGGTGCACAGCACAGATAAGCAGGAAATAGTGTAGTAAACAGCTCACTGTCCTAGTGACAAGACCTCAGTGGCCCCCTCTCCCTTCAGGCAGAAGATACAAAAGTCTGAAAGCATGTACCACCAGGCTCAATGACAGCTTCTATCCCAGTGTTTTAAAACTGATGAACGGTTCCCTAGTGCAACATTCTCTTGGCTTCACAATCTACCTCAGAATCAAGTTTATTATCACAGGCATGTGATGTGAAATTTTGTTAACTTAGCAGCAGCAGTTCAATGCAATACATAATCTAGCAGAGAAAATAATAATAATAATAAATAAACAAGTAAATCAATTATGTATATTGAATAGATTTTTTAAAACGTGCAAAAACAGAAATATTGCATATTTTTAAAAAATCTTTTGCAATGTCAAGAATTGCAAAGCACTGAAGAGAAGGACTTTTTTTGAAGTGTGGTCACTACTTTAACTTCGGAAACGCAGCAGAGAAGTTGTTTGTACAGTGCCTCGAGAAAGTATTCAGCCTCCACAACTGTAAGCTTCCACAAGCAGCAGTGTAATAGTGACTGGATAATGTATTCAGTAACATCATCCGAGAGATAAAATTGGCTGGAGCACAGTGAGCACTCAAAATCAGAATCTGGTTTATTATCACTGACATATGTTGTGACATTTGCTGTTTTGTAGAAGCAGTACTTTGCAATATATAAAAATGTACTCCGAAATTACAATAAGAGTATACTGCATATCAAAAAATGAAACAAATACTGCAAAAGAGAGCATAATAGTGCTCATTGTCCGTTCAGAACCTTGATGGTGGTGGGGAAAAATATGCTCCTAAAATGTTGAGTGTGTGTCTTCAGGCTCCTGTATCTCCCCCCAGTGAGAAGAGGGCACGTCCTGGGTGGTGAGGGTCCTGAGTGATGGATGCTGACCTCGATGCCGGGAAGGCTAGTGCCCATGATTGGTCTGGCTGAGTTTACAACTTTCTGCAGCATTTTCTGATCCTGGGCAGTGGCTCCTCCACACCGGACAGTCATGCAGCCAGTTAGAACGCTCTCCAGTGCATCTGCGGAAATTTGCGAGAGTCTTTGGTGACGTACCAAATCTCCACCAACTCCTGATGAATTATAGCACGTGGCATGCCTTCTTCTTAATTGCTTCAATATGTTCAACCCATGATAGATCTTCAGAGATCTGATCAACACTGCGTGGTGCTCGGACAGAGTGGCACTGACAAGCTCCTGCAGCCTGGACCTGGAACACCTGTCAGTGAAGTGTCATCCCTACTATCTGCCACGGGAATTCACCTCGGTCATACTGACAGAGGTCTACATTCCCCCCAGGCAGACGTGGAGTGTGCTCTGAACATACAGTATGCCAACATCAGTGAACTTGAGACCAGATATCCGGAGGCTTTGCTCATTACAGCCGGGGACTTTAACCAGGCCAACCTCAGAAAGGCGCTGCCAAAGTTATACCAACATGTCTCCTGCCCCACTAGAGGGCCGAGTATACTTGACCACCGCTACACAGCAGTCAAGGATGCCTACCATTCCGTCCCACGACCTCACTTCGGAAAATCAGACCATCAGGCCGTACTCCTCCTCCCGGCTTACAAACAGAAACTGAAGCGGGAGGTCACCGTGTCAAAAGTAGTGTCGCATTGGACGGAGGAAACGGATGAGGTCCTCCGTGACTGCTTTGAATCGGTGGACTGGTTAGTATTCAAGGACTCAGCAGCTAATCTCGATGAGTATGCCTCAGCTGTCACGGACTTTATTTGGAAATGCACAGAGGACTGTGTGTCTCGCAAGATGATCCAGGTATTCCCTAACCGGAAACCTTGGATGAATTATGAGGTCAAGTCCCTTTTAAAGGCTAGAGCTGCGGCTTTTAGGTTCGGGATACTAGTCACTACACGGAATCCAGGCGTGAACTCCGGAAAGCCATTAAGGTCGCCAAGAGGCAATATCGAGCCAAGCTGGAAGCCCAGGCTAACCAAAGGGATGCCAGTAGACTATGGCAGGGTCTAAATGAGATCACTGGGCGCAAAGAAAAGGCTGGGAATATCAATAACTGTGGCGCTTCTCTTCCTGACGAACTTAACGTATTCTACGCAAGATTCAAACAGAAGAGGAGCGTCCTGCTCCCTCCGAATGAACCGGACCTGGTGGCATCGAGATTCATCGCCACCGAGGAAGACGTTAGAAGGTCCTTCCTGAAGATAAGTCCAAGGAAGGTGACGGGCCCAGATGGCGTCCCAGGATGGATTCTCCGGGCCTGTGCAAGCAAGCTAGCTGGAGTGTTTGCTGACATCTTCAACTGCTCCTTGCTTCAGTCTAAGATCCCCTCATGTTTTAAGAAGGCAACGATAATCCCAGTGCTGAAGAAGAGCAAGGCAGACATCCCACCTCTCCCGGAAGTTCCGGGAGTCTCCCGCAAATTAATAGTGGCTCCTTGATGCCCGCAAATAATATGCAATGTCCCGGAAATTGATTTTTTTGAGAGTGAGCATGAGAGAGAGTGAGAGAGCGAGTGCAAGAGCAAGAAAGCAAGCGCGAGAGAGCGAGCACGAGTGAAAGCGACCATGAGAGAGAGAGAGAGCGAGAAAGCAAGCGCAAGAGAGAGAGAGAGAGCGAGAGCAAGAGCGAGAGTGTTCCAAAAAATGAAAATATAAAACGTACGTCACCCCAGACTACCCTAAAGTGTACCCCTGCCTAATAGGGGTGAAAAATAATGACAGTGTTGCTCGTTGCACTGTTTGCAACAGTGACTTTTCTATTGCCCATGGTGGGTTAAGGCTGTAAAAGACGTGTTGAGGTGAGTTTAACAGATGTCATTCATTCATTAGCATAACTAACGTTATTTAAACTAGCTGGCTTGCTGCTCAGGAGCTACTCTATGGCAGACATCCCACCTCTCCCGGAAGTTCCTGGAGGCTCCCGCAAATTGATGGTTCTACCTCCCTGAAATGAGTTTTTGCAGAGTGGGATGACTGGCAAGGTGGCATGTCTGAATGACTATCGACCTGTGGCTCTGACATCAATTGCTATGAAGTGCTTCGAGAGATTGGTTATGGCACACATCAACCAGAGCCTACCGATCAACCTCGACGCTTTGCAATTCGCCTACCGGAGCAACAGGTCAACGGCAGATACCATCTCTCTGGCCCTACATTCCTCCTTAGAACACCTGGAGAATAAAGATGCATACGTAAGGCTCCTTTTCATTGACTACAGCTCTGCCTTTAATACCATCATTCCAAATAAACTGATTCCTAAGCTCCGGAACCTGGGCCTCAGCACTCAGATCTGCAGCTGGATCTTCAACTTCCTCACAGACAGGACCCAGGCTGTAAAAATAGGGGACAAGCTCTCCTCTACAATCACTCTGAGCACTGGTGCCCCACAAGGCTGTGTACTCAGCCCCCTGCTGTACTCACTGTACACCCATGATTGTGTAGCCAAGTTTCCATCAAACTCAATATATAAGTTTGCTGATGACACAACAATTGTAGGCCATATCTCGGGTAGTGATGAGTTTGAGTACAGAGGGGAAATTAAGAACCTGGTAGCATGGTGCAAAGACAATAACCTATCCCTCAATGCCAGCAAGACAAAGGAATTTGTTGTTGACTTCAGAAGGAGTAGCAGACCGCACGACCCAATTTACATCGGTGGTGCGCAAGTGGAACAGGTCAAAAGCTTTAAGTTCCTCGGGGTCAATATCACAGATGACCTGACTTGGTCCAACCAAGCAGAGTTCACTGCCAAGAAGGCCCACCAGCACCTTTACTTCCCGAGAAAACCAAAGAAATTTGGCCTGTCCCCTAAAACCCTCACTAATTTTTATAGATGCACCGTAGAAAGCATTCTTCTAGGGTGCATCACAACCTGGTATGGAAGTTGTCCTGTCCAAGACCGAAAGAAGCTGCAGAAGATCGTGAACACGGTGCAGCACATCACACAAACCAATCTTCCATCCTTGGACTCACTTTACACCGCACGCTGTCGGCGCAGTGCTGCCAGGATAATCAAGGACACGATCCACCCAGCCAACACAATTTTCGTCCCTCTTCCCTCCAGGAGAAGGCTCAGGAGCTTGAAGACTCATACGGCCAGATTTGGGAACAGCCTCTTTCCAACTGTGATAAGACTGCTGAACGGATCCTGACCCGGATCTGGGCCATACCCTCCAAATATCCGGACCTGCCTCTCGGTTTTTTTGCACTACCTTACTTCCCATTTTTCTATTTTCTATTTATGATTTATAATTTAAATTTTTAATATTTACTAATTTTAACTATTTTTAATATTTATAGATAGATAGATAGATAGATATACTTTACTATTCCCGAGGGAAATTTTGTTTCGTTACAGCCGCACCAACCAAGAATAGAGCATAAATATAGCAATACAAACCCCCCCCAGCAATCAAACAACAAAATGCAAACAATGTCAGATGGAAAATAAGTCCAGGACCAGTCTATTGGCTCAGGGTGTCTGACCCTCCATGGGAGGAGCTGCACGTTCGATGGCCACAGGCAGGAACGACCTCCCGTGCCGCCAAGTGTTGTATCACGGTGGAATGTGGCCGAAGTCCAACAGTAAAAAGTTCAATATCCAGTCTGCAAACACGTTCCTCAATCGTAATATACCCCGGATTGCACCATCCGCTGTTAACCAGATCAGTAAGCACCCAACTCCTTTATGCTTACCGCTCTCAGTGCATTTCCGGTCAGCCGGAACGGTATTACCCACCGAACTCCTGTTCTCCAAAGGTCTCTGTTGTCTCGACCCGGTCCTCTTTCCTCGACTTTGTGATCCCCCTCTGTGTGTTTTCCTCCGGATTTCAGCAGGGGTGTCCGCCGCTCTGTTTAATTTTTAATATTTGTATAATATTTAATATTTGTAATCCAGGGAGTGTGAAGCGCAGAATCAAATATTGCTGTGAGGATTGTACGTTCTAGTACCAACTGTTAGGCAACAATGAAGTATAAAGTAAGATCTCATATGTACTTTAAATCCGCTCACACCCAGGGACTTTCAGTCCACAACTACACAGACAGAGGAAACTACCATCTCGAACAGTACAGTTCTCCTTCAGGGTCTCACTAAAAGATTAATTTATACTATTTCCATGAGTAGGCTTGATCTCAGAACACTTTGAAAGAGATGACAAGCAGGTTTTATACATTTTTCTTGATGTGCTTCGTTCTCCTCTTGGTAACATCACAACTCAGGTCCCCAACTCTCCTCAACTGATTTCATCTTCAGTTTGTCCAACTACTTTTCAGATCGGTTTCCAAGGAAACACCACCAGCAACTCTACCTCCTCAGGAGGCTAAAGAAATATGTTATGTCCCCATCAACCCTCACCCATTTTTACTGATTCTCAACAGAAAGGGAGTAAATAGGGAGACAGATCCTGGAAAGCAGTAATAATAACAGGGTTGTTGGGATGGGGGATTTTAATTTCCCAAATATTGATTGGCATCTCCCTAGAGCAAGAGTTTAGATGGGGTGGAGTTTGTTAGATGTATTCAGGAAGGTTGCCCGACACAATATATAGATAAGCCCACAAGAAGAGAGGCTGAACTTGATCTGGTGTTGGGAAATGAACCTGGTAAGATGTCAGGTCTCTCAGTGGGAGAGCATTTTGGAGATAGTGATCACAATTCTATCTCCTTTACCATAGCATTGGAGAGGGATAGGAACAGATAAATTAGGGAAGTGTTTAATTGGAGTAAGGGGAAATATGAAGCAATCAGGCAGAAATTTCGAAGGATAAGTTGGGAACAGATGTTCTCAGGGAAATGTAGGGCAGAAATGTGGCAAATGTTCAGAGGATATTTGCATGGCGTTCTGTACAGGTACGTTCCAATGAGACAGGGAAAGGATGGTAAGGTACAGGAACCGAAGTTTACAAAGGCTGTTGAAAATCTGGTCAAGAAGAAAAGAAAAGCATATGAAAGATTCAAAAAACTAGGTAATGAGGCTAGCAGGAAGGAGCTTAGGAATAAAATTAGGAGAGAGAAGGCCTTGGCGAGCAAGATGAGGGAAAACCCCAAGGCATTCTACAAGTATGTGAAGAGCAAGAGGATAAGACGTGAGAGAATAGGACCAATAGAGTGTGACAATGGAAAAGTGTGTATGGAACCAGTGGAGATAGCGGAGATAGTTAATGAATACTTTGCTTCAGTATTCTCTATGAAAAGGACCTTGGCGATTGTAGGGACTAAAAAGCTTGAGCATGTAGACATTAAGGAAAGGATGTGCTGGAGCTTTTGGAAAGTTGGATAAGTCACTGGGACTGTACGAGATATAGTCCAGGCTACTGTGGGAGATGAGGGAGGAGATTGCTGAGCCTTTGGCGATAACCTTGTAAACCTCTATCAGACTTCCTGTCAGCCTCTGGTGCTCCGAAGAAAACAACCCAAGTTTATCCAGCCTCTTGTGATAGCACATGTCCTCTAAACTAGGCAGCATCCTGGTAAATCTCTTCCACACTCTCAACATCCTTCCTATAGTGGGGAGATCAGAACTGTATGCAGTTCTCCAGATATGGCCTAACCAGAATTTAATAAAGTTGCAACATAACCTCTTGGCTTTTGAATTCAATGCCTCGACTATTAAAAGCGAGCATTCCATAAGCCTTATTAACTATCCTGTCAACCTGTGTAGTCACTTTCAAGGAGCTATGAACTTGGACACCAAGATCTCTCTGCTCAGCAACACTGTTAAGAATCTTGTCAGTCTTCTACACTCTCCACAACTCCACGAATCTTTGTATCATCCGTAAACTTACTAATGCACCCATCCACATTTTCATCCAAGTCTCTTATATACATCTCAAACAGCAGAGGTCCCAGCACAGATCCCCGCAGAGCACCACCAAGTACGGACCTCCAGCTCAGGTGGAGGTTTATAAGATTATGAGAGGCAGAGATGAAGTTCAAAGTAAATTTATTTCAAAGTGTATATATGTCACCATATACAGCCCTGAGATTAATTTTTTTGAGGTCATACTCAGTAAATCAAAGAAACTCAATAGAATTAGTGAAAGACTCCACCCAAGAGGGCGGGCAAACAAAGTGCAAAGGACAAGGATTGTGTAAATACAAAAGAAAATATAATAACAATAATAATAATCAATAAATAAGAAATTAGTATTGAGAACACGAGATGAAGAGCCCTTGAAAGCGAGTCCATAGGTTGTGGAAACAATTCAGTGACAGAGTGAGGAACTCAGTGAGTCAGGCAGCATCTATGAAGGGGAATAAACAGTTGACAATTCAGGTTGAGATCCTTTATTGGGACTAGAAAGGAAGAGGTAAGAAACCAGGTTTATATATTATAAATGGGGGCGAGGAGGACAAATACAAACTGGCTGTTTATCAGTATTTGCTTATATATATTTTTTCATAAATTCTATTGTACTCTTTATTTTACCTGTGAATGCCTGCAAGAAAACATATCTGAGGGTAGCATTTGGTAGCATATAAGTCATTTGATAATAAATGTACTTTGAACTTTGAATAACTGATTGTCTGTGCTCTCCACTCTCACTTTCCTCACAGCCAACTGTGGTATTGCAAACTTTAATAATAAATTTGCTTTAAACTTTTAAACTTGGAAAATTCACCAGGTTTAGGAAAGGTTGCATTCTGTGAGAACATTCACAAGATGGAGAAAAAGAATTAGGCCATTCGGCCTGTCGAGTCCACTCTACCATTCCATCATGGCTGACTTATTCCAGAGGAAAAGAGCAAATGTTACCTTCTGTAATGGAAAGTGGATGGAGACATAGAGTCATAGAAAAGTGCAGGACAGAAACAGGCCCTTCTGCCCATCTAGTCCTTGACAAAACTACTTAAACTTCCTACTCCCATTGACCTGCACTGGAACCATATCCCTCCATATTCCTACTAAACAAACTTACCTTAATCATTAAAATCGACCTTGCATGGACCATCTGTGCTTGAAGCTCATTCCACACTCTCGTGACCCTCTGAGTGAAGAAGTTTCCCCTCATGTTCCCCTTAAAGTTCTCACCTTTCACCCTTACCTACACCTCTGGTGTAGTCCCACCCAAACAGTGCAAAAAGCTTGTTTGCATTTACCCTATCTATACCCCTCATAATTTTGTATACCTCAAATCGCCTTTCAATCTTCTATGTTCTAAAGAATGCAGTCCTAATCTATTCTATCTTTCCTCATGACTCAAGTCCTCCTGACCTGGCAACATCCTTGTAAATTTTCTCTGTACTCTTTCAACCTTGTTTACATCCTTTCTGTAAGTAGGTGACCAAAACTGCACACAATACCCCAAATTAGACCTCACCAACATTTTATACAACTTCAACATAACATCCCATTTTCTGTACTCAATACATTGATTTATGAAGGCCAATGTGCCAAAAACTTGCTTCATGACTCTGTCTACCTGCGATGCTAATTTTAATGAAAGAAACAGGAAACTTGCAGGCTTGTTGCTTAACATTTGCTGTAGGAATAATGTAAAGAGGCTGTTATTGGTAGCGCAGGGAACTGAGAAAAATGGTTCGCCATGGTAGTGTAGTGGGTTGCATGACATTATTACAGCTTGGGGACGCTAGAGTTCGGTATTCAATCCCTGCATCCTCTCTAAGGAGTTTCTGTACGTCTTGACCACAGAATGCATGGAATTTCTCGGGTGCTCCAGTTTCCTCCCACAATCCAAGGACCTACCAAGTGGGTTAATCGGTCTTTGGTGATTGTAAGTTGCCCCATGATCAGATTAGGGCTAAATTGGGGTTGTTAAGGTTTGCTGGACAGTGCGCCACGAATTCCACACTATATCGCTAGATAAAAAATATAGGTAATCAGTCAAAATTAATGTTGTTTTGTGGAGCAACAAAGAATCTACTGGAGGTCCTAGAGGGACGTGCTTCTATTATGAGGCTGTGCCCTCTGGTCCTAGACTTCCTCACCATAGGAAACATCCTCTCCATATCCACTCTGTCTAAGGCTTTCAATATTCGATAGGTTAACAAATTTAACCAATTCAACTCAGGAATGTGTGATATTAAACTTCCAATATAAACTGCCATTTGGTTAATGGAAGGTTAGCAGTTAGTGCAACACTTTACAGCGTCTGCTGTAAGATTTTGGTTTGAAATCCCACTGCTGTCGGTAAGGAGTTTGTACGTTCTCCCTGTGATCGCACAGGTTTCCTCCAGGCGCTCTGGTTTCCTCCCTCATCCCAAAGACGTACCGGTTAGTGTTATTGAGTTGTGGGCATGGTATGTTGGAGCTGGTAGCATGGTGACACGTGTGGGCTGCCCCAGCACATCGTCGCTGATTTCATTTCACACAAACGATGCATTCCGCTGTAAGTTTTGATGGACCTGTGACAAATAAAGCTAATCTTTAAAAATGCTGCATCAAAGCTTCCTATGAGCAAAGCATAGGTGCATATGAGGGGATGCAATAGACGACCAGAACACAGAAAGTGAGCATAAAATGGTCCGAATTGTGATCGACGAGCTGTAACAGGTAGCTAGCCTCAGGGATTGCTCCCGGGAACTGAATGAATCACAGTCGATGTAAACAGATTGATATCCTTTAGGTGTGGTCGGATTCTGACAACACAAAAACAGGCAGGAATTGCTAAGAAAGCATGAGAGACTTCAAAAGGATGTAGATTGGTGCACAGGGTGGGGAAACATCCTGAAAATGAGGTATTATGTGAAAAACTCCCCGCTAGGAGGAAATGAAAAAAGCACATTAACTAAACATAAGAGGGTGCAAAGCTATGAAGTAGTGAGACATCTGGGTGTCCTGCCACACAAGTCACAAAAGGCAAGTGTGCAGATACAGCGACTAGTTAGAGGGCATGCATTGAAGGTGAGAGGGGGTAGATTCAGCGGGTTTTCTTACTCAGAGAGTGGTGGATGCCTGGTATGGTGGCTGAGGCAAATACGTCAGAGGCTTTTGAGAGATGTTTGGATAAGCACATGGGTGTAAGGAAGATGGGAGGACAGACACATGGTGTAGGTAAGAGGGATTACTGTTTGGATGTTTTTGGTTTGCTTTTTAGCTGGTTCAGCACAACAATGTGGGCTGAATGGCCTGTTCCTGTGCTATGTTACATAAGAACATTAGGAATAGGAGCAGGAGTCGGCCATCTGGTTCATCGAGCCTGCCCCGCCATTCGATAAGATCATGGCTGATATGACCATGGACTCGTCTTTACCTACCTGCCTTTTCCCTGTAACCCTTAATTCCCCTACTATGCAAAAATCTATCCAGCCTTGTCTTAAATACGTTCACTGAGGCAGCCTCCACTGCTTCACTGAGCAGAGAGTTCCATGTGCTACGTTATTGTTCATTTCTAGGGGAGTAGGACACAGGCATAAGGATTTGATACCTCAGTTACACAGGAAAGGCTGATGAGACCACACTTGGATCACCTGTCACCATTTCCCACCTCTACAAAGAGTGCTGCCACAGGAACGTAACACCCATCCTCGGGACGCCCACCATCTAGGCCATGTTCTCTTCTCACTGTGTCATCGAGAAGGGGGTACAGGAGCCTCGGGCTCAGGAACCATTATTACCCTGCAACCATTAGGTTCCTGAACCAGCGCAGATAACTTCACTCGCCCCAACAATGAACTGATTCCAAAACCTACAGACTCACTTTCAAGGACTCTACAGCTCATGTTCTCAGTATTGTTTATTTTTAATTACTTGTTTCTTTTTGTATTTGCACAGTTTGTCAGTGTTTGTGTATAGTTTCTCATTGATTTTGTTGTATTGCTTTGTTCTACTGTGAATGCCTGCAAGAAAATGAATCCCAGTGTAGTGTATGGTGACATGTACGAACTTTGATAATAAAGTAACTTTGAAATTCTCAAATGGTGTGCCTCTAACTCGGATTTTATGCCGAATAAACTGGATGCTCGATTTAAGGACTGGACAGCTAAAGGAATAACAGTTCTTTGCAATATAATGAAAAGGAACACTGTTCAGTTTTGAAATGCTTAAAGAGAAACACTTATTAGAAAAAAAGACTTTTATCGGTATTTACAGATGCAACAGTATGTTAACAGGAGGGTTAAAAAAGTAACCAAGGCAAGTACATGTTTGATAGAGCTATTTAGAAAAGCATATAATTCAGACAACAGTAGTAGAATCATTTCAAGCATGTATAAGGATTTGTCAAATCTTAAAACACATTCGACTTCATACATTAAAACAAAATGGGAGAAGGAAGGAGAGATAATTGTATCTGAGGAAGAATGGATAATAATATGGGGGTATCAATGGAAGTGTACCAGTTCACAGAAATGGAGGGAATTTGGATGGAAAAACTTGATAAGATATTTTATTACACCCTCTCAGAAATCCCATCATGATAGTAACCTCCCTGTTACTGAAGAAAAGCAAACCATTATCATATTTTCTGGGAATGCCCCGTTATCAAAGACTATTGGAGTGGGATACACAGTGCCCTACAAGACATCTTTAAATGTGAAATACCCTTACAAAGTAAGACCATATATTTTGGGTATATACCTCAAGAATGGTTGAAAAGAGATAAATATTTAATGAATGTACTGCTGGTGGCTGGTAAAAAGCCTCTTACCAGGAAATGGTTATCACAGGAGAGCCCAACTTTAAACACACGGATGGAAGTTACGATGGACATTTACAAAATGGAGAAGATAACAGCATCTGTTAATCATAAATTGGAACAATTTGATTCATACTGGGAAAAATGGTTTAACTACATAACACCTCATGGGCCTGATCTTATTCTCACAAATCAATGAATATGTTGTAAAAAAAAATCACTCTCTACTTGTACATAGTTTTCTCTTTTTGCTTATTCTTTCTTTCCTCTCTTTTCTATAGGTGTATACCTCAGATAAATATGATGTGGAGATTTGTGGCATATATGACTATATGATATATATATATGTACAATATCTGAAATACATCTTATGGAAATGTCTGTCTGATGACGAACTTCAATAAAAAATTAATTATAAAAAAATAAAGTAACTTTAAACTTTGAACTGTGTGCAGTACTGATCACCTTACCTAAGGAAGGATGTTGATGTGCTGGAAGATTTGAAACAAAGTTTACTATTAAAAGATGTGGGGCCCCTGTTTAAGACCAATGAGGTAGTTTTGTTTTGTAAGTGAGAGTGTTGTAAGCCTTTGGAACTCGCTGCCCCCCAAAGGGTAGAGGAAGCAGTTTTTGAGTATTTCTGAGGCAGATGTAGATAGATTCTTAATGAGTTACAATTCATTCAGTCATTACTTATTAAAGGACGCAGTTGGGAAATGGGTCCATGTGGTCAGCTTAAGAACATTAGAGTAACACATAGAAAATGCTGGTGGAACTCAGCAAGTCAGACAGCATCTATGGGGAGGAAGAGCAAAACCTTCATCAGAACTCATGTTGTTCCATCTTTAAGAAAGAATGTAAAAATAAATCAGGAAATTATAAGCCAGTGTGTCTGAAATCAGATGTGGGAAAGTTATTGGAAGGTATTCTAAGGGACTGGATATATCAGTATTTGGATAGACATGGACAGATTAAGGATAGTCAACATGGCTTCGTGCATGATAGGTCATGTCTAACCAATCTTATAGCGTTTTTGAGGAACTTACCAGGGAAGCTGATGAAGGGAAGGCAGTGTCTGCATGGACTTAGTAAGGCATTTGACAAGGACCCACATGAGAGGTTCATCAGGAAGGTTCAGTCGCTCGGCATTCGAGATGAGATAGTAGATTGGATTAGACATTGGCTTTGTGGGAGAAGCCAGAGAGTGGTAGTAGAGGGTTGCCTCTCTGACTGGAGGCCTGTGACTAGTGGAGTGCCGCAGGGATCGGTGCTGGGTCCATTGTTGTTTGTCATCTGTATCAATGATCTGGATGATAATGTGGTTAACTGGGTCAGCAAATTTTGGATGACGCCAAGATTGTAGTAGAGAGCAAGGAAGACTTGCAGTGGGATCTGAATCAGCTAGAAAAATGGGCTGAAAATGGCAGATGGAATTTAATGCAGACAAGTGTTAGGTGATGCATTTTGGTAGGACCAGCTAGGGTAAGTCCTACACTGTGAACAGTAGGGCACTGAGGAGTGAGATGGAACAGAGGGACCTGGGAATACAGATCCATAATTCCTTGAAAGTGGTGGCACAGGTACATTGGGTCGTAAAGAAAGCTCTTAGCACATTGTCTTTCATAAATCAAAGTATTGAGTACGTAAATCAAATTACTGAAGATTGGTCCCGGCCCGAAATGTTGATTACTTAGACTTTTCCATAGGTGCTGCCTGGCCTTCTGAGTTATTCCAGCATTTCCAGCATTTTGTGTGTGTTACTTTGGATTTCCAGCATCTACAAATTTTCTTGTGCATTTGAGTTTGGGAGATGGGATGTTATGCTAAAGTTGTATAAGATATTGGTGAGGCCTAATTTGGAGTACCGTGTGCAATTTTGGTCACTTATCTACAAGGAAGATGGAAATTAGGCTGAAAGAATACAGAGAAAATTTACAAGGATGTTGCTGGGACTGGAGGACCTGAGTTATAAGGATAATCTGAGCTATTGAATAGATTAGGACCTTGTTCCTTGGGACATAGAAGATTGAGAGGAGATCTGATAGATGCACAGAAAGTTATGAGATGGGTAAATGCAAGCAGGCTTTTTCCTCTGAGGTTTGGTGGGACTACAACTAGAGGTCATCTGTTAAGGGTGAAAGGTGAGAAGTTTAAGGGGAACAGGAGGAGCAACTTCTTCACTAAACGGGTGACGAAAGTGTGGAATGAGCTGCCAACACATGTGGTACATAGGAGCTCGATTTCGACGTTTAAAAGAAGTTTGGATAGGTACATGGATGGTAGGGGTATGGAGGGCTACGGTCCCAGTTCAGGTTGATGGAAGTAGACAGTTTAAATGGTTTAAATGGTTCGGCTTGGTGCAGCAGATGGACCAGAGGGCCTGTTTCTGTGCTTTATTTTTCTATGACTCTATGACTAGGAGCATTCAATAAGATCATGGCTGATCTGGCCTTGGACTCAGTTCCACCATCCTGCCTTTTCCCCAGAACCCTTCATTCACCTGCTGTGCAAAAACCTATCGAAATTCATCATAAATATATTTAATGAGCTAACCTCAACTGCTTCCCTGAGCAGAGAATTCCACAGATTCACTCCTCTCCGGGAAAAATAGTTTACCACATCTCTGTCCTACATCTATTCACCCATGTCTTGAAGTTATATCCTCTAGTTCTAGTGTAACTTACCAGTGGAAACAACTTTCCCACCTGTATCTTATTTGTCCCTCCCAATGTTTGCATAAGATCCTCTCTCATTCGTCTGAATCAGTATAGTCCCAGGCAGCTCAATCTCACCTTACAGGGTAATGCCGTCATCTCCAGAATCAAATTAGGGATTCTCCTCTGCACCACTAGCAAAGCCAGTATATTTGGTAAGGAGACCAGAACTCCGGAGGTGACCTCATTAACTCTGACCCGTATGTCTTTAGAATGTGGGAGAAAACAGGACCATCACTGAGAAAGCGTGCGTCAGCGGTGGGAAAGAACCTTGTCCTTTGGATCTCTAGCGTTGTAAAGCGTTACACAAACCACTACACTCCTATACTGCTGCCTCTATGTTCGATGCCCCCTGAGCTGCCGAGTTCCTCCAGCATTTTGCGTGTGTGTTGCTCAAGAGTTCCAGCGTCTGAGGAATCTCTCATGTTCTGTATTCTCTCCCAGCACTTTTGCTCAGCTGGGGACAAACTCAAACCCCAGGTCAGTTGGTTCAAGTTGCACATCAGAGACTTTAGCCTGGTTTGGCTGACATTTCAGTGTAATACTGGCGGAGAATCAAACTGAAAGTGTTGTCCTTTCATTAAAGCATTAAAATCAGTGGCCACTTTATTAGGTACCCCGGTACTCCTGCTCATTAATGCAAATATCTAATCAGCCAATCACATGGCAGTAATACAATGCATAAAAACATGCAGACGTGGTCAAGAAGTTCAGTTGTTGTTCAGACCAAACATCAGAATGGGGAAAAAATGTGATCTAAGTGACTTTGACTATGGATTGATTGTTGGTGCCACACGAGCTGGTTTGAGTTATCTCAGAAACTGCTGATCTCCTGGGGTTTTCACATAACCGTCTCTGGAGGTTGCAGACAATGGTGCAAAAAACAAAAAAAACAGCCAGGTAGTTTCACTTCCGTGAGCAAAAACACCTTGTTAATGAGAAGAGTCAGAGGAGAATGGCCAGACTGCTCAAGCTGACAGGAAGGTGACAGTAACTCAGATGTTACAACAGTGGTGTGCAGAGGAGCATCCCTGAATGCACAACACGTCGAATCTTGAAGCGGATGGGCTACAGCAGCAGAAGACCATGAACATACACTCAGTGGCCACTTTATTAGGTACAGGATAGTGTGGCCACTGAGTGCAGATCAAAATGTAAAGAGTTGAGCTCCAACTGAAACAGGGAACTGCCCTCAGCAATGCTAAAAGCAAATCACTTAGTCAGTGTCCCAGACTGGCTGCAGGAACTTGCTGTGCACAATGGTCACATGGGCAAGATGTGCTGGCCTTTACTGCATAGTCCACATCCCAAAAATGAATCTAAGAATCAAGATTCAAGATTGTTCCTTGTCATTCATCTGTACACAAGTATATTGGAGAACAAACAAATTGTGACACAGGATCAGATACTTACTTACTTACGGCCTGTTACACTGCTGGTGTTTAGGGCAGTAATGAAGGACCTCCATTTCTGATGGTATCAGAGCTTCCTTCCTCAAGTCAGTAGCTTCCTCTTGGTTTTCTCTACTGTCAGTCGTACAAATCCCAGGTGGAGACTCAGGAAAATCATTCCATTCAGATATAGAAGGATTCTTCATTGCTGTTTCTGTAACAATTTGTTTGACCGGCCTGAACTGAACCCCTGAACCTGGAGGACTGGTGGACTGCTCTTAGTCTGGCCTCTGCCCTTTGACCTGTTTGGCATTGGTAACCCTACCAAGAGCCAAAGGTTAAAGCCCTGATTCCAGCCAACAGAGCTCTCCGGGTCACTGGGGCACGCAAACCAAACCCAATGACAAGGTTGAGGTCCTCTTGGAGGTCCAGGTCTGATGCAGCATTAAAAACACAAGAAGCATAAAGTACATGATACAAACACAATAAATATAAATACGTGCGATAAGCACACACGAGGTTCTGCAGATGTTGGAAATCCAGAGCAATCTCCAATACTAAATGCCGGAGGGCCTCAGCAGGTCAGGCAGCATCTATGGAGAGGAATAAACAATTGACATTTTGCACTGAGACCCTTCATCAGGACCGGAACGGAAGGGAGAAGACGCTAGGGTTTTTTTTTAAGTTTCCATCGCCCTTCCCTCTTCTCACCTGCCTATCACCTCCCCATGGGTCCCCTCCTCCTTCCCTTCTCTGATCAGATTCTTTCCTCTCCAGTCCTTTACCTTTCCCACCCACCTGGCTTCACCCATCACCTTCCAGCTATTCTCCTTCCCCTCCCCCACCTTTCTATTCTGGCTCCTCTCCCCTCCCTTTCCAGTCCCGAAGAAGGGTCTCAGCCCAAAACACTGACTGTTTATTCATTTCCATCGACACTGCCTGACCTGCTGAGTTCTTCCAACATTGTGTGTGTTGCTATAAGTACATACAATTAGCTTCTCAACACAGATTGATTGTATGTCCACAAAGTGACGCTCGGTGACTCTGACAGGAAATGGTAAAGTAGTGGTGGTTGAGGGTGTGGAGGGGTGGATTAGTGGGTGGAGGTGTTCATCAGCCTTACTGCTTGGGGAAAGTAACTGTTTTAGAATCCGGTGGTCCTGGTGTGGATTACCCAGAGCTTCAGCTAAATCACATCAGCCTCTTTTTACAAAAAATAGCATTTCAGATCAGTGCCCAAAGGGTAACCAGACATTCAGATGGCAAGAGCCTGGAGACTCCAGGCTTGTCCCATGTTGGAGGACTGTCCGTGTGTGAGAGAGTGGGAGGGAAGAAAGGGGGTAGTTTTCCTGTAGTGTTTTGTTGTTGATGTCCACGTTGTTCAGCTGAATACTGTGGACAGGCTGCTTTGGTGCTGGAATGTGGGGTGATACTTGTGGGCTGCCCGAGCGCATCCTAGGGTAGTGTTGGTTGTCAATGCAAATGAGGCAATTCACTGCATGTTTCAATGTACGCATGATAAATAAATGTATCTGAATCCAACTCTGAAATAAGGTCAATTATGAATCAAAAAAAGATTGCATTCAATGCAGGAGACTGAAATGAATTTCTACTTATCTGAAAAAAGCAACTGCTTTATCAGGAGGATGGATGAAACTGTTCACTGGGCCAGAGGTGCGGAAGCCCAGGGGGTGCCAATTAAACATAAGTAAATAAGGAGGAGAAAGGTCAGGGAACTTTAAAAAGCAAACAAAGATGGACACTTTGCCACAGAGGGGACTGTGCAGTATAAGAGACTCAACAAAGAATTAAAATCATTCCCCACAGAGGAAAGCAAGTGGGAAGGGAACAAACACAGGAGCAGAACAAGGCCATTCAGCCCATCAGCCAGGACATGCCCTCTTCTCATTGCTACAATCAAGGAGGAGGTACAGGATCCTGAAGACACACACTCGGCTTTTCAGGAACAGCTTCTCCCCCTCTGCCATCAGATTTCTGAATGGACAATGAACCCATGAACACTTCCTCACTCTTTCCCCCTCTCTTTGAACTACTTATTTAATTAAAACTGCTTATATACATTTCTTATTGCAATTTATAACAGAAATAGCCATTTAGTCCTTTGGGTTTGCTCAGCTATTCCATCATAGCTGATTTATTTTCCCTCTCAGCCACATTCTCCTGCCTTCTCCCCGTAACCTTTGACACCTTGACCCATCAACCTCCGTTTTAAATGTACCCAATGATCTGGCCTCCACAGTCATCTGTAGCAATGAATTCCACAGATTCTCTACCTCCTGGCTAAAGAAATTCCTTGTCGTGTTTGTTCTAAATGAATACCCCTCTGGTCCTAGACTCACCCACCACAGGCAACATCCTCTCCACGTCCACTCTATCTGGGACTTTCAATATTCGATAGGTTTCCATGAGATCTCCACCTCAATCATCTAAACTCCTGTGAGTACCATCCCAGAGTTATCAAATGCTTCACATACAGTATGTTAACCCTCTCATTCCCAGGATCATGCTCAAGAACCTCCTCTGGGCCCTCTCCAATGCCAGCACATCCTTTCTCAGATAGGGGGCCGAAAACTGCTCACAATACTCCACGTGCAGCCTAGACAATGCCTTATAAAACCTCACTGTCGTTTGCAGTAACGAACAACACACACAAAGATATGCTGGAATCAGCCCACAAGTGACATGGCTCTGAAAGTAATGACTGCATGAGGCAAATTGGGAAAATGAGGAAGAAATATTGAATAATAGAACAACCCCATAGTGAATGGCCCAAAAGGGTAGATAAAGTGACCGTCCACAAATTCCTTGTATATTTCTACAGGTGTACTGTGGAGAGCATTGTAACCTGTTGCTTCACTGACTGGTATGAAGGGGCCACTGCACAGACTGGAAAAAGCTGCAGAATTGCTAACTCAGCCAGATCCATCAATGGCACCAGCCTCCCCAGCACCCAAGACATCTTCAAAAAGTGATACCTCGAAACGGTGGCATCCCTCATCAAGGACCCCCTCAGCCAGGACATGCCCTCTGCTCATGGCTACCGTCAGGGACGAGGGTCAGGAGCCTGAAGTCTCACACTAATGTTCCTGGAACAGCTTCTTCTCCACCATTATCACATTTCTGAAAAGCCCATGAGCAAACATCACTTTTTTAAATCTTTTCCTTTTCTCTGCTCTCTTTTCGCACTCCATATTTAATTACATTTTATATGTTATTGTAATTTAGAGCATTTTATTACCATGTGTTACAATGTACTGCTGCCACAAAAACAATAACCTTCACCACATATGCCAGGGATACTAAACCTAATTCTGATTGTGGTTGTGATTTAGACCATAAGACCATAAGACATGGGAGCAGAATTAGGCCATTTGGCCCATCGAGTCTGCTCCATCAGTCTGCAAACATGGCTGGTCCTTTTTTCCCCTCCTCTGCCCCACTCAAAGCCTTCTCCCCATAATGTTTGATTCAATCAAGAACATATCAAGCTCTGCCTTAAATACACCCAACAACCTAGCCTCCACAGCTGCCTGTGGTAGTAAATTTCACAAATTCATCATCCTCTGTCTAAAGAAATTTCTTCACTTCTCTGTTTCAGAAACATAGAAACATAGAAAACATACAGCACAATATAGGCCCTTCAGCCCACAATGCTGTGCCGAGCATGTACCTACCTTAGAACTACCTAGGTTTTACCCATAGCCCTCTATTTTTCTATGGTTTCCACATCTTTTCTATAGTGAGGTGACCAGAACTGAGCACAGTAGTCCAAGTGGGGTCTGACCAGGGTCCTATATAGCTGCAACATTACCTCTCGGCTCCTAAACTCAGTTCCATAATTGATGAAGGCCAATGCACCGTATGCCTTCTTAACCACAGAGTCAACCCACACAGCAGCTTTGAGTGTCCTATGGACTCGGACCCCTAGATCCCTCTGTTCCTCCACACTGCCAAGAGTCTTACCATTAATACTATATTCTGCCATCATATTTGACCTGCCAAAATGAACCACCTCACACTTATCTGGGTTGAACTCCATCTGCCACTTCTCAGCCCAGTTTTGCATTCTACCAATGTCCCGCTGTAACCTCTGACAGCCCTCCACACTATCCACAACACCTCCAACCTTTGTGTCATCAGCAAATTTACTAAACCATCCCTCCACTTCCTCATTCAGGTCATTTATAAAAATCACAAAGAGTAGGGGTCCCAGAACAGATCCCTGAGGCACACCACTGGTCACTGACCTCCATGCAGAATATGACCCGTGTACAACCATTCTTTGCCTTCTGTGGGCAAGCCAGTTCTGGATCCACAAAGCAATATCCCCTTGGATCCCATGTCTCCTTACTTTCTCAATAAGCCTTGCATGGGGTATCTTATCAAATGCCTTGCTGAAATCCACATACACTACATCTACTGCTCTTCCATCATCAATATGTTTAGTCACATCCTCAAAAAATTCAATCAGGCTCGTAAGGCAGACAAAGCCATGCTGACTACTCCTAATCATATTATGCCTCTCCAATGTTCATAAATCCTGCCCCTTAGGATCTTCTCCATCAACTTACCAACCACTGAAGTAAGGCTCACTGGTCTATAATTTCCTGGGCTATCCCTACTCCCTTTCTTGAAAAAAGGAACAACATCCGCAACCCTCCAATCCTCCGGAACCTCTCCCATCCCCATTGATGATGCAGAGGTCATCGCCAGAGGCTCAGTAATCTCCTCCCTCGCTTCCCACAGTAGCCTGGAGTACATCCCGTCCAGTCCCGCTGACTTATCCAACTTGATGTTTTCCAAAAGCTCCAGCACATCCTCTTTCTTAATACCTACATGCTCAAGCTTTTCAGTCCACTGCAAGTCATCACTACAATCACCAAGATCCTTTTCCATAGTGAATACTGAAGCAAAGTATTCATTGACTATCTCTGCTATTTCCTCCGGTTCCATACACATTTTTCCATTGTCACACTTGATTGGTCCTATTCTCTCACATCTTATCCTCTTGCTCCTCACATACTTGTAGAATGCCTTGGGGTTTTCCTTAATCCTGCCCGCCAAGGCCTTCTCATGGCCCCCTCTGGCTCTCCTAATTTCCTTCTAAAGCTCCTTCTTGCTAGCCTTATAACCTTCTAGATTCATTAATCATTACCTAGTTTTTTGAACTTTACGTAAGCTCTTCTTTTCTTCTTGGCTAGATTTACAACAGCCTTTGTATACCACGGTTCCTGTACCCTATCATCCTTTCACTGTCCCATTGGAATGTACCTACTCAGAACCCCATGCAAATATCCCCTGAACATTTGCCACATTTCTTCCGTACATTTCCCTGAGAACATCTGTTTCCAATTGATGCTTCCAAATTCCTGCCTGATAGCCTCATATTTCCACTTACTCTAATTAAACATTTTCCTAACTTGTCTGTTCCTACCCCTCTCCAATGCTATGGTAAAGGAGATATCATTACCTAGAGTTTTTGAACTTTACGTAAGCTCTTCTTTTCTTCTTGACTAGATTTACAACAGCCTTTGTACACCACGGTTCCTGCACTCTACCATCCTTTCCCTGTCTCACCGGAACGTACCTATGGAGAACGCCAAGCAAATATCTCCTGAACATTTGCCACATTTCTGCTGTATATTTCCATGAGAACATCTGTTCCCAATTTATGCTTCCAAGTTCCTGCCTGATAGCCTCATATTTCTCCTTACTCCAATTAGACGCTTTCCTAACTTGTCTGTTCCTATCCCTCTCCAATGCTAGGTAAAGGGGATAGAATTCTGATCACTATCTCCAAAATGCTCTCCTACTGAGAGATCTAACACCTGACCAGGTTCATTTCCCAATACCAGATCAAGTACAGCCTCTCCTCTTGCAGGCTTATCTACATATTATGTCAAGAAACCTACCTGAACATACCTGACAAACTCCACCCCATCTGAACCCCTCACTCTAGGGAGATGCCAATCAATATTTGAGAAATTAGAATCTCCCACCACAACAACCCTTGTATTGTTACTCCTTTCCAGAATCTGTCTCCCTATCTGCTCCTTGATGTCCCTGTTACTATTGGGTGGTCTATAAAAAACACCCAGTAGAGTTATTGACCCCTTCCTGTTCCTAACTTCCACCCACAGAGACTGCGTAGACAACCCCTCCATGACATCCTCCTTTTCTGCAGCCGTGACACTATCTCTGATTAGCAGTGCATGCCCCCACCTCTTTTGCCTCCCTCCCTAATCTTTCTGAAACATCGAAAGCCTGGCACTTGAAGTAGCCATTCCTGCCCTTGCATCATCCAAGTCTCTGTAATGGCCACAACATCATAGCTCAAGTGCTGATCCATGCTCTAAGCTCATCCGCTTTATTCAATGATACTCCTCACATCTCAAACCATCGGACTGCGCACGTCCCTTCTCTATCACCTGCCTATCCTCCCTTTCGCACTGTCTCCAAACTTTCTCTATTTGTGAGCCAACCTCCCTTTCCTCCTCACTTCAGTTGGGTTCCCACACCCCGGCAATTCTACAAAGTAGTTTAAACTCTCCCCAGTAGCCTTAGCAAACCTTCCCGCCAGGATATTGATCCCCCTTGGATTCAAGTGCAACCCATCCTTTTTGTACAGGTCACACCTGCCCCAGAAGAGATCCCAATGATCCAGAAATCTGAATCCCTGCCCTCTGTTCCAATCCTTCAGCCACATATTTATCCTCCACCTCATTCTACTCACTGTCACATGGCACAGGGAGTAATCCCGAGATTACTAACTTTGAGGTCCTGCTTCTCAACTTCTTTCCTAACTCCCCGTAGTCTTTTTTCAGGACCTCCTCCCTTTTCCTACTTATGTTGTTGGTACCAATACATACCACGACCTCTGGCTGTTCTCCTTCCCACTTCAAGATTTCGTGAACGCGATCAGAAACATGTCGGACCCTGGCACCTGGGATGCAAACTACCATCTGCGTTTCTTTCCTGCATCCACAGAATCGCCTATCTGACCCCCTAACTACAGAGCCCCCTATCACTGCTGCCATCCTCTTCCTTTCTCTACCCATCTGAGCCATAGGGACAGACTCTGTGCCAGAGGCACAGCCACTGTTGCTTCCCCCAGGTAGGCCGTCCCCCCCAACCCTACTCAAGCAGGAATACTTATTGTTCAGGGGGACAGCCACTGGGGTACTCTCTAGTACCTGCTTCTTGCCCTTCCCTCTCCTGACTGTTACCCACTTCTCTGTCTCCTGTGGTCCCGCTGTGACTACCCGCCTATAGCTCCTCTCTCTCACCTCCTCATTCTCCCTGACCAGACGAAGGTCATTGAGCTGCAGCTCCAGTTCCCTAACCCAGTCTCTAAGGAGCTGCAGGCCGACGCACCTGCTGCAGATGTGGTCGTCCGGGAGGCCAGGAGGCTCTAGGACCCCCCCCCCCCCATGTCTGACACTGAGCACTGAAAACCGGCCTCACACACATACTCTAAATGGACGCCCCTCTATCCTGAGGCTGTGCCATCTTGTCCTAGTCGTGCCCGCCCCCCCCCACCATGGGAAACATCCTTTCCACATCTACTCTGTCTAGGCCTTTCAACATTCGAAGGATTTCAATGAGATCCCCCTTCTTCCTTCTAAATTCCAGTGAGTACAAACCCAGAGCCATCAAACGTTCCTCATTTGATAACCGTTTAATTCCCGGAAACATCCTTGTGAACCTCCCCCGAACCCTCTCCAATGCCAGCACATCTTTTCTTAGATAAGGAGACTAAAACTGTTCACAATACTCAAGGTGAGGCCTCACCAGTGCCTTATAAAGCCTCAGCATCACATCCCTGCTTTTGTATTCTAGACTCTTGAAATGAATGCTAACATTGCATTTTCCTTTCTCACCACCGACTCAACCTGCAAGTGAACCTTCAGGGTATCCTGCACAAGAACTCCCAAATCCCTTTGCATCTCAGATTTTTTTTTTAAATCTGCACATTTATTTCTGTTACCAAAGAGCATGACCATGCATTTTCCAACATTGTATTTCATTTAAACAACACACACAAAATGCTGGAGGAACTCAGCAGGCCAGGCAGCATCTATGGAAAAAAGTATAGTCAATGTTTTGGTCCCTCGCACCCTGCTGGTGTCTTTTACAGTGAAGACTGATGCAAAATACTCATCTAGTTTATCAGCCATCTCCTTAACCCCCACTATTATTTCTCCTGCCTCATTTTCTAGCTGTCCTATATCCACTTTCATTTCTCTTTTATTTCTTACATACTTGAAAAAGCTTTTTAATATCCTCTTTGATATTGTTTGTTAGATTGCTTGCATATTTCATCTTTTCCCTCCATATGATTCTTTTAGTTACTCTCTGTAGGGTTTAAAAGCTTCCTAATCCTCTGTCTTCCCACTAATTTTTGCTTTGTTGTATGTCCTCTCTTTTGCTTTTACATTAGCTTTGTCTTCCCTTGTCAGTCACAGTTGTACTATTTTGCAATTCCTGCATCTTCTTCATGTTCCCCAGAAACTCACACCATTGCTGCTCTGTTGACATCCCTGCCAGCAGTTCCTTCCAATTTACTTTGGCCAACTCCTCTCTCATACCACTGTCATTTCCTCTAGTCCACTGAAACACTGCTACATCAGACTTTACTTTCCCCCTAT